>NC_056732.1:996160795-996233295 GCF_019279795.1 Protopterus annectens | reverse complement strand
CATGCTAGGAGGTGGTCTTGCACACATTAGTAGCTGTGAGTGACCACAAGATGCATGTTGATGATGGCACAGGGTACTACACCCCATCCAGTTACAGTGACCACAGTACTACTCATAGCAGTCATTGCTTTGCACCTCAGTGTTGTGTGTGTGCAAACATATGCACCTATACACAATATGCATAGCATGTTGTCTGTGTGCTTACATATGCCAGTATGCACAATATGCACAACAGTCACCATCCACACAAAGTGTCACAGATATGTCCTGGAATGCTAGTGGGTGTATAGGTCACTTGACACACATTGGGTATGTGTGGTGTTTAATGTTGCAGTCGTGTAGCATGCCATGCCATGTCTGGCACCCAACATATCTGCAATATGTCCCACACTCACCATAACCACTGTACACTGGCCATGTCAAGCATTGGAATTCCTTCACGTCAACATGCATCGCACATCCTGTGTATGTACATAGCATGCATGTGCTACACCCGTGCCCAATATTATCTGCTATGGACACAGACACTGCACTCAGACATGGATAACTGTGTGTCATGCAGAAAACACATGCAGCCATGGCATGTATGCTTGTGAATGATGCTGCACAGAGCATTGCAGAGCTGATAATTCCTGCACAGCAATGTTGTGTCCATCTACACATTGTGTTCCAGGGTGTAGCCAATCACTGAACAACTACACAGTTGCATCAAAGTCATGTATACTGCCATTTAATAGGGGCATCTACACTTGCACTGCATGGTCTTGTGCAACACGTATTCTGCATGCTGACACGTGTGTGGTGACTGTCTACCTGTGATACTGACACCCACCTTCACCCACTATAGAGTATGTGTTGGATTGCTGGTATGTGTGTGTATGTGCTGTAGTAAGGTGTGTATTAGTGTTCATGTGTGCATGTGTTCATGTGTGCATGTGTTCATGTATTCATGTGTGCATGTGTGCATGTGTTCATGTGTGCATGTGTCCATGTGTGCATGTGTGCATGTGTTCATGTGTGCATGTGTTCATGTGTGTATGTGTTCGTGTGTGCATGTGTTCATATGTGCAGGTGTGCATGTGCAGACCGTAATGTGTGTTTCCTGTCTTCCTCTCACAGGTGCTGAGTTAGGGGTTGGCGAAAGCAGCAAGCAACCTGAAGCCACTGCCACGAATAGTGGTGATGATGACACATGTATATTGGCACAGGAAGATTTGACAGGGTCTGTCGTTGGTCTGCCAATCAACAGTACACAGCATTCAACCCCATCTATGCGCACACTCATACTATCAATACATCCCTCACCACCAATGGCCATAGGCGAGGGGCATACAGTTGGAATTGACCAGGAGAGTGTGGTACCCATGGCACTTGCATCCCCTCACAGCAGCCATAGCCAAAGACCTGGAATGGTACCACATAGGCGGAGGTCCAGGGGTTCTCGGGGGAGCACCACTGGTCGTATTGCTCCTGGCAGGCATGCCCTCACAGGTCTTAAGATGACCAGTATGTTCCGGGCTGTAATGCAGGCTCAGGCACGTATAGAACGGTACACCAGGCAGGGACTTAGGGTGCAGAGGGCACATTACACCGCTATCAATGACAGCATCCGTGACCTTGCCGGTGCCATCCGGACTTACACCAAGGTCACTGATATACGTTGGAGGGAGACATTAGATGCCCTCCATAACATGTCTTCCATGAGTCAGGACCATGCGGGATGGTTGCGATGTCGACGCGGGCGCATGCCAGCAACAGCAACAGCTGGCAATGGTCGTGGATGGCCCACAGTTCACAGCCACTCTCGTAGTTGCAGTACCAGCCCCAGCAATGCTGGGGCTGGCCTGTCTGTTGACCGTCCCAGTAGACCATGTTCACGTGGCTCTGGCCAGTCCCAGCAGGGACATGGGTCCAGTCGTCATACCTCTGCCTCTGATGACAGTACCCAGACAGGGTTGGTACCCGATACTGTCCATAGCACCCCTCCCAGGCACGGGTTCTGTGTCCATGGCCAGAGACAGTGATCTGTACAGCCTAGCAGGTACAGTTTGTGGCGTCCCACAAACTACCATATATGGCAGCCACATGGTGGAGCTGTGTGCATGCAGACACACACACATTAACCAAACAACTAGGGCTCACACATACACACATACACATTACATCAACATTGGCCCATGCTGTACTGTTGTCCCTTACACACACACACACACACACACACACACACACACACACACACACACACACACACACAGACATGTTGATTGGATGGGCCAATGTCAGGCTCTGGCAAACAAGGTAACGCCCTGTGCATATGATGATACCTGTGTTGCCTCCTGTCATCTGCATCATTGACGAAGGGACAGGCTAACATGGTGCTGATACACAGGGTGACACTATAGCAGTGTAGCAATAATAGCAGGTTGTCAACAAGTAAGTATAACAACATCCTTGTAGGTATATCTGAGCGGATATTATGCATCAAAGCTCTGCTTGTCAATGTAGCATTGTTTACACCACTGTTAGGTCTGAGTATGTATTGTCCACCCATGTGCCACTTGGCTGAAGTGTAATGTGTTGCCAGCATGTGTTAGTGTGTGGACAGTACATATGTGATGTGTGCAGTACAGATTAGCAAGTGTACATCTGTGAACATGGTGGGTGCGCACTGTCTGCATGTACGTGCATAGTGGACACATGGGATGTGTGGCATACCCTGTCGTACACATTTTTAACATCTCATAGTATCTTTAAATGGCCAGTATGCATTCTACTACAGTTATGTACTAACATGGGTAGACGTGTGTATGACATGGGTTGACACTATGCTGTGGGTGATACCGTTAATATCTGTCAATGATTTGTGGTCTGGTACTATACACAACGTCAACAGCATGACTATAAGCAATCATTGGATGATGTCCTGACAAATGACACACAGTAGTAGGGAACCCAGTAACAATTGGATCCTTCTGGTGCTACACTATAATACTAACCAGTGGTAATGACTGCCACCCTTTCCTGTGACCACACCTGTTTGGCATATAGCCCCCTTAGTACATGCAGACACACTAGGGATATGTCCATCCAAATCTGGACATGCATGGATTGGCCTACAATGCATTCCCTGGATGGGACGCATATCCTACACAAGGGTATCATACAGACAGGTACCTGTTGTCTGATACATGCTGTATAGCAGTAAGTCAACTATGGCATAGTCATCCTCATGTACTATACATACTATCCCGTCAGTACCACACAGGTGGTAGCCCTCAACATGTATGTTGGGTACCAATGTGTACATACAGTCTCATGTTATGTCATGTGGCCTTTGGTATCCACATATCCATAGGTATTGTGGAGTCCCAAGGTGTATCACATAAGACATTAGAGGCCTGAATGCATATCCACAAGGCAGTCATACACCTATAAAGACTATCCATTCTTGGTAGTCTTTGTTGTGTATGACCATGTCTGACATATACCCCAGGCATATACCCTCACTCACACTACTCTTAAGTAACTGTCATGGGTGTGTGTGCCACAGATGACCTTGGCCACAGAACACGACAGTGGACGGCCTTGTCACATACATACATATGTGACCTACGATCTGAGAAGCAGCGGCGCAACCTGTCAATGGAAACAAATGTATTAATATAGTATGCAGGCTTCACACCTATGTAATGATTGAGGGGACATGCACACATATATATTTGCCACGCAGATACCTGATGTGTCAAATGCACTTACTGTTCTAATCATACTATGTCATACCATAGTAAAAGCAAAACCCACACTGCATTGACCAACAGTGACACACACACAGTCAGCATTTGCAGGATTCAAATCCCTACCTAGCTATAGTTATGATACTAGAGAGTGATGCATTAACATGGTGCACTATCTGCTTTACTGGGTGGTTTTCCTTCTCCGGCTGTGTTTGTAGGATGGTGACATCATCAGCCTTTCCAAAGAGGAATGTACCTCTTTTAGTGTGTTTTCCCAGTCTCCAAAAAGGGCACTCCTTTCAAAGACAATTGCATACATACACACACACACACCCACACATACACTCACTGTTTACAGGATTCAAACCCCTACCTAACTATGTTATGATACTACAGGGAGACGCATTCACACAGCGTGCTATTTGCTTTACTGGCTGGTATCCCTTCTCCTGCTGTATTTGTAGGATGGTGACATCATCAGACTTTCAAAAGAGGAATATACCTCTTTTAGTGAGTTTTCCCAGTCTCCAAAAAGGGGACACTTCTCAAAGGAAACTACACACATACACACACCCTGCCCACACACACACTCACTATTTGCAGGATTCAAACTCCTATCTAACTATGTTATGATACTAGAGAGAGATGCATTAACATGGCACACTATTTGCTTTACTGGCTGGTTTTCCTTCTCCTGCTGTATTTGTAAGATGGTGACATCATCAGTCTTTCCAAAGAGGAATGTACCTCTTTTAGTGTGTTTTCCCAGTCTTCAAAAAGGGCACTCCTTTCAAAGACAATTGCATACATACACACCCCCCCACACACACACTCACTGTTTGCAGGATTCAAACCCCTACCTAACTTTGTTATGATACTGCAGGGAGACGCATTCACACAGCGTGCTATTTGCTTTACTGGCTGGTATCCCTTCTCCTGCTGTATTTGTAGGATGATGACATCATCAGATTTTCCAAAGAGGAATATACCTCTTTTAGTGAGTTTTCCCAGTCTCTAAAAAGGGAACACCTCTCAAAGGAAACTACACACATACTCCCACCCACACACGTACTTATTATTTGCAGGATTTAAACCCCTACCTAACTATGTTATGATACTAGAGAGAGAGATGCATTAACATGGTGCACTATTTGCTTTATTGGCTGGTTTTCCTTCTGCTGCTGTATTTGTAGGATGGTGACATCATCAGACTTTCCAAAGAGGAATGTACCTCTTTTAGCGAGTTTTCCCAGTCTCCAAAAAGGGGACACTTCTGAAAGGAAACTGCACACACACACTGTTTGCAGGATTCAAACCCCTACCTAGCTATGTTATGATACTAGAGAGTGATGCTTTAACATGGTGCACTATTTGCTTTATGGGGTGGTTTTGCTTCTCTGGCTGTATTTGTAGGATGGTGACATCATCAGACTTTCCAAAGAGGAATGTACCTCTTTTAGTGAGTTTTCCCAGTCTCCAAAAAGGGAACACCTCTCAAAGGAAACTGCACACATACACACACACACCCACATACACTGTTTGCAGGATTCAAAACCCTACCTAGTTAGGTTATGATACTAGAGAGTGATGCATTAACATGGTGTACTATCTGCTTTATTGAGTGGTTTTCCCTTCTCTGGCTGTATTTGTAGGATGGTGACATCATCAGTCTTTCCAAAGAGGAATGTACCTCTTTTAGTGTGTTTTCCCAATCTCCAAAAAGGGAACTCCTTTCAAAGACAATTGCACACATACACACATGTACCTCTTTTAGTGTGTTTTCCCAGTCTCCAAAAAGGGAACTCCTTTCAAAGACAATTGCACACATACACACACATCCCCCACACACACTGTTTGAAGGATTCAAGCCCCTACCTAACTATGTTATGATACTACAGGGAGACGCATTAACACGGTGCACTTTTAATGGCTGGTTTCCCTTCTCCTGCTGTATTTGTAGGATGGTGACATCATCAGAGTTTCCAAAGAGGAATGTACCTCTTTTAGTGAGTTGTCCAAGTCTCCAAAAACAGGACACCTCTCAAAGGGAACTGCACACATACCCCCCCCCCCACATACACACACACTCATTGTTTGCAAGATTCAAACCCCTACCTAACTATGTTATAATACTCGAGAGAAATGCATTAACACAGCGCGCTATTTGCTTTACTGGCTGGTTTTCCTTCTCCTGCTGTATTTATAGGATGGTGACATCATCAGACTGGACACTTTGTTTTATGCCATTCCAGGAATGTTCCATGTGGGGTCAGCAGGTGTGAACAGCTTGAACAAGACCTAAGAATCCTTACCTTGTGTGATCTATCTGTGGACACATTGACATTCCATCATATGTCAACACATATTTATGCACAGCTTGTTGGTTTTGTGGATACTACATGTGTCTGGGATGTTGATAAAGGGCTATTCAAAGTCTATGTGACACATGTGTAGACATGTTCATTGATGTATGTCCTGGGTGGCTGCCTTGCAAACAGTCTAGCATGTTTGGGAACCATGATCCGCACATGAACATACCACATTTGGTAGGGTTGTGTGTATGTCAGCTTCCAATAGCTCTGTTTATGACTGCAACCATGATGGACTCCATGAATTTGCAGATCAGACTTCATAGGCATACTGGACCTGACTTCCCATGATGTGTTGTTCACCAATACTTGTGGGGAGTGCCATATGTAGCTGTGACACATTCAACGGTTCCACATCCTGTGTATTGGGTGAGGCTCAGCTGACTGTTCAGGTGCATGATCGGTTTGTTCTGTAGTTTGTGCATGACACATATTGGGAATCAATGTATTCCACTTGCTGCCATGCTTTTGGCAGTGGAGGTAGCTGCTCATCCATTCTACATGTGATATCTCCTGGTATGATGATATGGAGTATTGTCAGTGGGAGGTGGGTATGTACATATGGGCCTGTCTGTTATGATGTCGGCATTGTCACTCAGGTGCAGTTGGCCCTAACTCAGGACATATATGGGTGTACATTGCTATTTATCACATAGCTGAAGGAGGTGTCATGATTCAGTCTGGACTCCTTCTCAGCTAATCTTTACAAAACACCAATGAACATGAGCACTAATCCCTGTTATACTCTTTTACATGCTTAACACCCTACTGATCCTTTGTGATCAGGCTACAGAGTATGTCATGATAATATCCTGGCATGTCCAGGGGTCGGTTTCGTGTGTACTCTCCAGTCCAGCTGGTGGATATTCTGATGTTGACACAATGTCACATCTGCCTCATGTACACAGACAACCCTCTCCTCCTCCCGACAAACTCAGATATATGTGTGAGATGCACCTATATAGACATACAGGGTGCTGAACAGTCTCGACCCATGACTGGCACAGTCTATCAGGTGGTGAAGGTAACCACACACACCACATATCAGTCTCACATATCCTCTAGCAACAGCACTCAATCCACATTATCACACATAGACATACTCAGATGCTGTAAATGTACTCTACCTAAGCAGCAAAGACCTCCAAAGTAGACACACACACCTGCTACCCCACTACAATACCCACATATCACATAGTTCACAATGTCAGTGTGCCACACAGTCACTGCCATTCAGGCTAAACAACACACCTAATACACTTGTAATAGGTGACACTTATTGTCAGACACACTGACGTACCACTCACCAGCCCTAACAAGGGAATAGTCACTTTGGGCTGTCTGTTGGGTGCCGGGATCTGCCGCATAACACAGGCAGTCAGATCACTCCAAAGCAAGTACAGGACTGGCACCATCATTGTCCATGCTGGTGTGTATAACCTCAGATGTTACTCCCTGGACCACATGACATGATACATGGAGGAACACTCTGATCATGTAGCCCAGGCCAGTATGACCCTGACCTTGTTTAGCATCTTACACCCACCAATTATGATGTCACAGGATACGGACACACATATCACATTTAACAGTTACCTAACAAATTTGTTTAATTCATAGAGGATACAGTGTCTGTCAGCCTATGGTGACATGCTCAACATGCCACATAGCTTCACTATGGACAGCTTGCACCTGTCACCTTTGGACTTTGGAATGCTGGCTAAGGCTCTTGCTACCACCATAGTGCCTTTTTTAAGCAGGGCTCAGAAGACAAACCCACCTCCATGGACATTACAGGTTAAATGAAACTAATGGTAATGCTGCTCAACAACAGTTGTGTTAACCTCATATTGCGTCCACTCAGGACTCTCCTCAGTATGGAGGATAGTGATATCTGTGCACTGACAGACACCTGGTTCAGGCTCGCTTATGCACACCAGCACTACCAGGTTATGTTTCATACCATGCTGTCTGACAACAAGCCTTGGAACAGACAACACATCTAGGGTGAGTATCCATATACATCACAGATACACACACCTCCGGGTTAGTAGCACTGCACAAAGCATCACAGACCATACATATACACCCACCATTGTGCAATACTGCCTTTCAGTTTGTTGCCTGCTACAGAACACACTCCCAAATTCAGGAACAACACTCGGCTTTCGTGGGAACTATGAAGAATATGAAGGTCTCCACAAACACCATTATATTGTGTGACTTCATATACACAAATATTGACTGGGGATGCTACTCAAGCCCTGACACCCTCACCCAACAGTCGCTACAATTTGTAGACTCATATGCTATGGCACAACCAGTCAGCACAGCCACAAGGGGGAATACATATTGGACCTGATCATCACCAACATGGGGACTGTATGTTCCACACCAGTAATATACCCCACATTGGTAAGGTCAGAACATACATGTATCTCACTGGACATACATATACCCTCCAACACCCATCCTGGGTAATCTTGGTGAACTTCTCATGAGCCAACATCTCACTTCACCGCAGCAAGGCGGTATCCTTCAGAGACCCTGAGACAGTGGCAAATATGGCTCACACTGCTGCATCCTTTACATACACATTCTGTGGACATCTAGTGGACTGCATGGATTGTACTATCCCAAATAACAACAGGACTCACTGCTCCAATGGCAGGGGACCTGTCTAGTAGACCCCAGCCATTAATACGCTGTACAACGTCAGGAGGAAGCTACTACATGATAGAGCACAATCCCAGACTGGGAAGGCATCTGTGATCTGTACTAGGAGACAGCTACGATCACTCATGAACTTTTCTAAGGGCCGCTTCTACCAGACAATTGCAACAGACACATAGGACTATCACACGGCCTTCTTCAGTTATGTCAGGAACCTGGGTGGACACTCACTGATATGCTGTGAGTTACTGCATACTGACTAAACCTACCCTGAACCCACTGGCATTGCCAACATCCTGGCAAACAGGTTCAGTGCAGATGACTCCCACCCATCCCCCCTAAGGAGCAACTATCCATCCCAACAGAGTATAACCTCCCTGACGTCACACAGTAACAGGTGAGTGCTGCCCTCTCCAAAGCATACATCACAGTATCAATGTGACCAGACGGTGTCCCAGCCTGCATCTTACACAAGCATCATGACAGACATAACCCTCACATTATATCACTGTTCAATATTGGAGTTACCACAGGATATGTACCCAAGGAATGGCATACAGTGACAGTGGTCCCGCTCCACAGAGTTGGTGCCACAATGGACCACAGACAATATTGCCCTATAAGCCTAAGTAGTCTGTTCTGCAAAGCTATTGAGTGTATTGTCATGGGACTCATACACATAGACATCGGGAACCTATGGACACTGTGTCCTACACATTTCAGTGTTGCTGTGGGAAGATCTTGCCTCTTGAACCTGTTTGTATTCTTTAAACGGCTAACAGGTCCATCGACATAGGGACGGCTTTCCACACAGTCTACCTGAACCTTGCAAAACCCTTCAACACAATAACCCACTGGGCCATTATGCATAGGCTCACCAGCGTCGATATGGACACATCTCACATGATGGATTGATACCTGGATCAGGGATAGCACCCACATGGTCAGAATTGCAGGTGCCATGTCTGACTATACACCAGTTACACGTGGCATCCCACACGGCTCAGTCCTGGGACTTCTCTTGTTCAGTATATATTTCTCTGATGTACAGGCTACCACAGGGGGAACATGGCTGAACATGTTTGCAATTGACTGTAAACTTGGTGCCATGGTCAACTCTCCAGCTGCCACATGCATATTCAAACAGGGTCTCACAGAGATGGATGACTGGTGCCTGAGCCATGGCCTACAGCTAAATGCCATTAGTTGCATAGCCATCCCCTTTGGGAATAACAACATGCCCACACATTACCACATAGGTAGTACTCCATTACATATGATAGGAGTTCTTAGGGATTTGGGGACATGACTTGTTCGTACTGTCGCCTTTGACATTCATGTTGTCAAAGTGGTTGGACACACCTTCTATGTGGGCCACTGGGCCACCTTATCCCATATGATTTCACATCTAGATCAAGTGAGGTCATTGTGCCCCTATACTCATTGCATCCATGCTTGGTTACAATGCCACATTTGGGGTGTATCTTACCTGACACCTGCAGCAACTGTACTGGCCACAGAAGTTCCTCACCAAGCAGATCTAGGGACTCACACAGATGCCCTGCACAGTTCAGATGCAGTAACTCCAGCTCTACTCAGTCGCTTACCACCTATTCAGATATGATGTGTGCCTGTTGTTTACAGATATACCCAACCCAGAATTACTGGACATGCTCCACCTCAGGATATCCGACTCCCTTGGAGCTACACACTCCAGGGACGTTTACCTCAGCACAGAAGTTAATAGGACATTGTGGAGGGACAGATTCTTATCCCAGAGGCTCCACTCACTCCAGAATGTAATCCCAGTTTCACATAGGCAGAGCCACCCACTGACCACCTACTGCAGACATCTTGACAACTGTATGGGTGATCGTATGTTTACCCCTGGGATATCTTCTGTGTCCCTGCTAGACAGAGGCACACTAGCCTAAACATACATGGGCTATCTTGTGTGACCTACTATTCACACACACAGTGTAGTAATCTGACAGGGTTGCAAATGCCAAACACACTCTGGCTAGGCTTGTACATGCCCTAGGGGAGATAGCCTAGTATAGAACTCTGAACCTATGCTAATGTTCAAGATGCACAATGTTTATTGCTGATACTGTTTGCATGTCTTTATCATCTTTGCTTTACCAGTTTCTATGAACAACTTCGGTATCTGCAGAACATATTTGATTATGACAGGGTTCCACTATATTATAGATGTGTCTGTTGTCATATAACTGTATGCACAGGGCGGATTTCTGTATAGTGACAGGTTCCTAGGTTAACACATGCAACTGCCAGATATGCGTGGCCCAATGCTGTACTCAGACATGGCCTAAGTGTGTGAGCATGCCCAGTTCTGCCATTCCATGTTTTGTTGCCTGACGTTTGTCTCATTTATTCAAGTGTGTGAGCATGTGTGATCTTTCAGTATGTTGCTATCTGAGGTCCACTACATTTGTTGATGTGTGCGAACATGACCAATATTAACATTTATACTGTGTGTGTTGGAAGTCAGGTTTTGTTCTCACTGCAGGACTCACCTTTGTGTCATAACTCGACAAGGATTATGCTGTGCCTGTACGGTTTCCATGAAATACTTTGCATAGACTTATCAACATTCCTTCATACAGGCTGACCACTGCAATACTGCCATGGTTTAGTGGTTCAGTACTTTGGCTATAGTGCATAGTATCCTGGGTTTGAGGCCCATCACTGCTTTATATTTTCATACTGAGCAGACCAGACTGCTTAAGGGCCAGTTAAGCAAATATGAGCATGTTGGCTTTTGTTCAGCTATGCCCTACTTAGACCAGGCTTGTCCGACATTACTCAATATTCACCAACATTGCTGGACGTTGCCCAATATTACTGAACATTGACCACAGTTGTGCTAGTTGGTGTGTGTGATTTTGTTTGCATATACTACATGGTGGTAAATGCTGTTTAGCACTGCTTTATATTGCTTAACACATGGCAATCATGCCTTGGGTGGTGCTGCAGGGCTGCCTATGTCAGATGTACATACTACACTCCCTGTACATGTTTGAAAGCAGGTAGTGTCAATTTAGGCATCCGTTTTACTATATGTGAGAGTCGGAGAGAGGTATCATTTCCAGAGTTCCTACTGAGCCAGTGTATGTGCTATGCGTTGCCTCTTTGCCAAGGCCAAAGCATACTGGGCCTTCATCCTTCTGCCTACTGGGTCTGGCTCAGGTTGTTCCTCCTCCGAGTCACGATCTGCCTGTGATGGCCTTGGCAATGGTGGGGGGCTGTTTGGCCCAGGCCTATGCTGGTCCTGTTGCAGCTGTTTTTGCAGGATCATATTATGTAGCATAGCACATACCATGACAATTTGGGTACATGTAGTTGGTGAGTACTGCAAGGCACCACCAGATGTGTCCAGGCACCGGAACCGTGACTTGAGCAGCCCAAACACACCCTCTATTACATTACGTGTTTGTGCGTGTGCCTCATTATGGCGTTCCTGTTCAGGTGTGTGTGCATTTCTGATGGGTGTCATCAGCCATGGCTCCAGTGCATAGCCAGCATCCCCCACTAGGTGACCATGTGGGATGTCCTCACTGGCAAATGTCTGGTACAGCTGCATCAGATGCCAGATATGGGAATCATGGTAGCTTTCAGGGCAACCTGCACACACATTCAGTATTATGCCTTGGGCATCACACATGACCTAGCAGTTGATGGAGTGGAAGCCCTTGCAGTTGAAGTAGACCCTACCCCGCTCACCGGCTGGTGCTTTGATGCATATGTGCGTGCAGTCTATTGCACCCACTACCTCTGGGTATTCCACTATTTGCTGGAAGAGACGCATATTACTGGCCAATACCTCACGGGAATTGGGGAAATATACATGATCACCGACATGTGCTGACATGGCATCCAGTAACTGGTGTAGTACCCTGGATGCTGATGCCTGTGATATCCCCATCATATCACCAGTTGGTCTCTGGAAGGTACCTGTTGCTAATATTCTTAGACCAACCTTGGTTTCCACTGGGATGGGTTCCCCTCTGTTGGTTCTGTGTGTGAGGCGTGGCCTGCACAGCTCAACAATTTGCTGCAGGAGGTCTCTTTCCACTCTATAGCGCTCCACTATCTCCAGCTCATGTAGCCCCTGGTAGGTTACCCTGGGCCTGTACACTGTTCTCCGTCTCCTCACTGTGGGTTGACCGGCAGCATTTCCATTGTCACCACCTTCAGCATGTTGCATATGTCGCCTTATAACAGCAATGGCAGCCCCTAACATTTCTTTGTCTCAGTAAAGCTTTTTCAGTTTTCACTTCTATTAGCTTACTGCAGTGTCTGTTGTGAGAAACATAATGGACTGGTTTTTGCAGAGTTTTAAGTGCTAGGCTGGGCTGGGCTAGTGTACTGCCTGTGTAATTGCCTGATTCTGATTGTTTTCACCTGCTAGCTCTGCTACTACTCCCTGGTAGCTTCCTACTATTTGTTTGTGCTTCCTTTTTCCTTTCTGTTTCCTCAGGGGGGAGCGCCGTGCACACAAGCGCTAACATGCGCACAGCAGCTAACACACTCGCACACATGCTTACATGGACAAAAACTTGCTTATTTGGGTTAAACCGCATGCACACCAGCGCAAACGCACTTACAAATCTTTAAACTGCCTTATACATACTTACTTCGGCTTAAATGTGCACACTCACGCTTACACGTGCACTCTGTTTTACTCTGGTTTACATGCACGCACACGTGCGCATACCCGCTCAGCAAGAAACTTTGGTGTTATCTACGGCATACACCTTCCATTTCTTGCCTTTCCCTAGCCTACCTGTTGACACACCTCTTTCCATGATGTGTAAATGACAGCTGACACATGCCACTCTGCTCCAATGAGCTTCACTTCTTTCATACATACCTCCCTCGTGATGTCACCTATCGTCTACTCTGTTACTCCCCATATCCTACTCCTACACTCCACTGACTGTGCTCATTTGCTATGTAAACTTGTGATTCAGTATCCTAACGCTCATTTACATAGGATTGCCTACTAATGCTTGGTTACATGTCTTAGACTGAGCTTCCCCCATTGGCAACCTCTACTCGGTGGCCATGTTGTCTTCAGCCTGCCATTCCCTTGCATTGTACATTAACAATTTCAATAAAATCCACATTTGTGGGTTTTAATTTTTAGTATTCTGGGTTTTAGAGAGCAGCCTGTTTGCGAGGCACTGCGTTATGCTTAAACATCGGAAATCGGTGAAAAAAAAATAAAATATTTTTATTTTCATATTGCATCAGGAAACATTTCACATGGCCGTATATTTGGCCATTGGCATGCTTCCGACACTGGATGCAACCTTTATTTGGAGCTGTCAGTGGTACTCAGTTGTCAACTGAGTACATTTCTGCAAATAACACTGCTCTTACTCGGACAGGTTCGGGTTTCCTGAATCGCAAATCTACCTCATTTGCATGCCTTTCGCCTGCAATTGAGGTAATTTGCATATCCCAGCCCTGTCCGTGTAAGAGCCGTTTTAGGAGCTCTCTTACATGCCCCTACAGGCTGTTCCTGGATCGCTCATTGGACATGATGGCTGCATGGAGTCTTACTCTACTCTAAGACTCTGTGCAAGCCTTCGTGAATCTGGCCCATTGTAAACATAGCAACTATTAAGTTTGTAATATTTTATAAATAGTTTACAATATCTCAGCATCTACTCCAGTTGCACACATACTGTCAGCAGCATTTTTTCACCCAGCTGATTCCTTTCATATGAGGCTAAGGAGTTCTGTCTGAGCTATTTGGCTGCTGAGATATTTAGAAGAAGCATGACATTTGTGGCAATATAACCAAATATTATATGAACAACAATGAATTTATCATTACCTGAACTAGATACAGGTTGAATATCAATGCAGTTGTCTTTGCCACTGAGTAAGTGTAAAGATAAATCTGTTAATATGGTTTTGGAATTATTAATGCAAATATGAACAAGCAATATATGAGGTGTTAGTAAGAAGTAAATGCAGAAACACACTGACCGAGTGAAGAATATTTTCTCCCTTGTTCTTTGGTTCTGGAAAGGAACCTGGGAGAATAGCGGTCTGGATTAAAGTGATGTGTGAGATACCTTTAGGCATAAAGGGAAGATTTATTCTTAAAAAAACACAATATTTGTGAAAAATGAGGTCGGGTTGACTCACTATAAGTGCTTATATTCATCTAGCAGGTACTAGTGGAACAAATAATACTGTTTCCATGTTAAGAACCTCAAGTCAGACTTGTGAGATGGTTCAAATGGCTGCTGAATAAACTTCTCAGATACAAAATTGTGATATCAAGGAGGAAGCAACTGTTTCAAAATTATTTTAACTGAGCATTATTAGGAAGCGGGTCTAAGAGTAGTCAAGCCAAAATAGCTGACCAATGTACCTTAACAGAAGAGTGCCACAAAACATTAACATGTAATCAAGAACCAGAAGTAACCATGCCTGAGCAGAATCTTGGTTCTTAGACTGGCATCATCTAGAAAGCATTTGCACTTACTAATATATCATTTTTTAGTAGCAGGTCTTCTTGCTTTCTCTACTACCTGCTGTATGTCCTCAGAACAAAAAAGGTGTCTAAAATGTATCAACATTTTATCATCCAAGCAGTCAATTGAAGAGTTTCCAGATTTGGTGTGTATCAAACTACCTGTGTTGTGTGAATAAATCCAGTCTGTGAGGAAGCTTGTGGTAATTACCTTTGGCAATATTGAAAAGAAGCAAAAAACACTGTTGCATTAACCACAAGGGAGTCCCCACCACAGTTTTTGGAGAGTCCTTCTTGGTCATTAGAAAAACCCTGGTTAATAGTGGAAATAGTATAAATGCATATAATAAATTAATGTCTGTGAATGCATGTCCTGGAGTAGAATTTTTCTAGTTGTCTGTTATGAAAGGAGGCAAACAGATCTGTTTGACATGTTCCCCACTGGTAGATCAGATTTTGGATAACCTCAGGATGAAATTTCCATGTGTAGGGGCCTACCCTGGTCCAGCTAATCTTGTCTGTGATAAGGTTTTGCTCTGACAGAATGTATGAAGCCTGAAAAGTAAGAGTGGTTGAATTGCTACCTCCCAGGCCCTCAATGCAGTCTGAAAAGAGGGTAGAATCTAGTAACCCATTGTATGTTTATGTACAACATCACTGTGGTATTGTGTATGTACAGTAGCAGAAGTCCTGTTGACCAGAGATGATTCAAGGCCTTCAAAACATTGATGACAGCCTATATCTCCCTGACATTTATGTTCTTCTGTTTGTCTACAGGATCCCACAGAGTTTGCACTTTTACCCCTTTTGATAATGTACCCCATACTATGTCTGAAGCATCTGTGGTTAATGATTCTAAGGGGGTTGGAAGGGAAAATGAGACATCTGGATTTTAAACTATCTGGTCTACCTACCATGCAGTCTTCCTTTTTATGAATTCCAGAGCTGGGATCCGAAAAGTCAAAGGGTGTGAATGCTGCATCCAGACTGATCTTGGATACCACTGAATTTTCCTCATGTATAGCTGACAAAAGGCAGCATGATAATCATTGTTGCCATGTATCCCATAATCCTGAGAAACTTCCTTAAAGATGCTTGGTATAGGCTAATGAAAATCAGGAATAACTGTTAGAACATTCATACGTTGGAGTGGGGAAGGTTCTTCCCAAGGTTGACTCCAGCAGATATCACAGGAAAACTATTCTGTGAGATGGGATAAGAGAAAAATTCTGCAAATTGATTTGAAATCCCAAATTGAGTAGAAGTTCCTGTACAGTTGTTAGAGACTCCTGAGAGCCAGGAAAAGAGTCTGCAAAAATAAGATAATCCTCTAAATATGGAAAATGTGTATACCTTGGAGTCTGCATTAAGCAATGACTGCAAACAGGCATGTTGTAAATACCCTTGGTAAAGTGGATAGTAGAAAGATTAAAATGAGAACTAATAAAGCAAGCCATACACTACCAGTCTTAAATGCCTGAAGTGTTAGGCAATAGGAATGTGGTGAAGTGTTTTTTAGATCCAGCTTTACTGTGAAAGCTAGACTTGGAATTAAAGGTACAAGACTTTTAAATGATAGCATCTTGAATTTGGGAATCTTGATGTAAAGTTTTAGAGCAGAAAAATTTAGTAATGGCCTTTAGGATCTTTCTGGTTTGGTAACTAGAGCAATTCTTGAATAATAACCATTGCCAAGAAGATTGAGACCCACTGGTGTTAATGCTCTTTGAGACAGTGTGTGTTGTGCAGAATGGGAGGAAGGAGAGCAATGTAGTTCACTGAGAAAGACGGAATCCACTGAAAGGAAGATGGGATTCTCATTGGCAAGTGTACCCTTGCTGGATTATACATAGAACCCAAGTCTCTGAGACTATCTGATGCCAAAATCAAGTTGAATTCTGATGGATTAGAGAGGTTGATAGGGTGGGGAAGTAGATGGCCTGAACTAGTGGACAGTCATGCTGACTGGGAAAACTGTCCTTAATTTTTGTAGGCTTTCCCTTCTTTTTAGGGCCTCTTTTCTGTTCCTTTTCCCTCCTTGATAACTAGCCCCTTGCTGCTTAAACTGTTTGATGGGAAAGGAGGCTGAGGAAGACTCTTATTAGGTTTAAAAAAGAAAAGCTAAAAAGGCTGAATCAATTTTTGAATCCGTGGTCCACTTAAATCACACTTTTTAAGCATCTCAGCTGCAGAGGAGCCAAAAAAGAAAGTCATTTATATAAAGGAGATTTTAAGATATCTGAAATGACTTCATCAGGAAGGTTTTGAAACAAAGCAGCATCAGAATAACATAAACATATTGCTGCTGAATGCTTGGGTACTTAATAAAAACAACTCCAATTCCTCCAAGCACTTTTTACCATGGAAAACATTGTTATATGCATTGACAGAGAAACATAAATTAAGACAATTGAGAGGTCTCCATCTGTGCAGAGTTTCAATGTCTACTATGCATTCAGGCCACTATACTAGATGAAGACACTAAACGCAGTGGTGTTTCCATATATGTAAAAAAAAAATTTCACCTCCAGACTGACCCATTATCACAACGGAACCCATAACTCATGCCTAACTAGTATGGAATTCCAATGCATTAAGGCAAACATCATTCTCCTATGGGAATTCAACTACCCCACCATTAACTGGGAGATGTATACATCCTCTAACATGTATGTCTAGAGATTTCTGGACTTCATCAATAAAAATTTTCTGGACCAGTTATTCTGCACCCCAACCAGGATCCTCACCAATATGGGACAGCTCTGACAGCCCTGCCTTCTATCAATTGTAATTCCCTCCCTGGCCAAACAGGACTGCAAATCAGTGGCATTCTCCTTAAGACCACAGTGAGAAGCATCCTCCAATACCATGATGTTCTGAGATTATGCCAGGGCTAATCTACTGTAAACTGAGTGATAACCTGGCTAAATTCAGGATCCCTTTCCCACTCAATGACACCACTGCTTATACAGAGTCATTTGCTGCCAGATTCTATGCACATGTGACTTGCTCCTTAGATTTATCTGTTCCCTCTGAAGTAAATACACTGCCAAATTCAAAAATAAACCCTTATGTTGGAACCCAGATGTAAACAGGCTGTATTCTGAAAGAAATGTCTCAGTGCATGTAGAAATAAATGGAACTTTCAAAATGCAGAAGAAAAATAAAACTTTTATAAACTTAACATTGAACTCCAGATCCTGATCAAACCAAAGTTGGATATGAGGTAAAAACTGCCACCCTGGCAGAAGACAACCACACAGCCTTTTTAACTTTGTTAGAAACCTTAGAAACAATCCCAGCACTGCACAGAGCTAATAGTAAGTGATATCACATACTCAGCCCCAAAGGACATAGTCAGTCTACTAGCAGATGCATTTAGCTCTAACTTCATTCCCTGTCCCTTCCTACATTCCCAGATCTCATACCTGCATCTGCATCCCTCCCTTTAAATCTCCCATGTGCAAGTTCTCAAGGCACTACCCAAGACCAACAACACTGATTCTATGGGACTAATTAACATAATGGTCAGCTTACTGGCCAGCCTGAAATGAGTTTGACTCCCTACAGAGGTTATTTAATAGCCTCCAAACAGGCTTTGTGCTGGACAAATGGATGCCAGCAACTGTCATTCTTTTGCACAATGGTGGGGCATCAATGGACCCAAGAAATTATAGGCCCATAATCCTGACCAGCCTCATCTGTAAGGCTATGAAAATTATTATTATGGAATTAATAAATAAGGACATAGGTAACCTTCAAAGTCTTGACCCAAGCCATTTCAAATCTGTTAAGGGAATGACATCTTCAAGAAGGTTATTAAAGCAATGGGTGAGGGAAAATCAATTCACACTGCATATCTGGAGCTCCTGAAAATATTCAGCACTATGCTACATTCATCCATCATAGATAAACTATGCAGAATCGTTTGCTGCCAAATTCTATTCACATGTGATTAGCTGCTTACATGCATCTTTCCCCCTCTGAAGTAAATACAATGCCAAATTCAAAAATAAATCCCTAAGATGGAACCCAAATGTAAACAAGCTCTGTAATGAATTTTATTTATTTATTTATTTTATTTTATTTTACATTTGTTGACCGGGCTAGTCTAGCTGGATACATGTCCATTTTCAGTAGAGGCCCGGGGAGAAAAGCTCCAAAGAACAGAGGTAGTTTAACAAAAACATCAGAAGATCAAGTAATTAATATTACATTCATAGTCAAATAAAATGAGCAAAAGGGTTATACAAGTTATTTAAAGAGGAAAACAGACTTAGATAGATGGACTAACATGGCTATATTGTGGACCCTTACGGGTTTGGGTTTGGTAGAGGTTCGGTAGGCCTGGGATGTTTGCTATTAGTCTGGATTAGAGCAAGGGCATAGCCATTGGGACTTTAGGAGATCTTTGAGGTGTTTTTTGAATTGGTGGAGGGAGGTCATGTGTCTTAGGTTGTTTGGGAGGGCATTCCAGGATTTGCCAATAGAATTGGCATAGAGTGCTTCACCTCCCGAGTTGTTAGATTTAATAGTCTGTATTTGTAGGCTTTTGGATGACCTAAGGGACGTAAGGTTGGAGTAGGGGGTAAGTGTTTTGTTCAGTGAGGGGGTTTTGTCTGGATAGTTGATAGTTTTAAATGCCTCAGTGAGTTGATTGAGTTTGAGAATGTTGGGCAGTTCTAACCATTCTAGTGTCCTTAGATTGTGGCAATGATGTGTGCGATAGGGCATTCCTGTTATAAATCTGGCTATGTGGTTATAGGTTGTAGATAGTTTGTTGAGCTCTCTTTTGTTAAGGAAGGAGAATATAGGGGAGGTATACAGGAGTGTGGAGAGGAGGTGGGTCTGGGCAATGGTTAGTTTAGTGTGCGGGGTTAGGAAGTTCTTAATTATATACATGGACCCGAGTTTCGTGTTTACCGACTTAATGGTTAGGCTGACATGCATATCAAATTTAAGCTTGTGGTCTATGGTCACGCCTAGTAGTTTGGTGTGGGAGACAGGCTCGATTATGGTCCCATTATTGGAGGACACGTGGAAGGTGGGGCGGTTGGTGTTAGGAGATTCATTTCCTTGGGGGGTAATAGGAGTGGGGAAAAATAGAAGTAATTTGGTTTTGGACGGGTTAAGTAAAAGTTTTAGTTCCAAGAACCATTTTTCAACTAAGGAAAAGCAGTTTTGGGTTGCGACTTGGAGTTTGGCGAGAGAAATGTCAGAGCAGATCAGGGTGGAGTCGTCTGCATATTGAATACAGGTGGCTATGGGAATGATAGAGTGTAGACCATTTATAAATATGGAGAAAAGAAGAGGACCAAGAATAGATCCTTGGGGAACACTGATATTTGTGGGGAGTAGGTCGGATAGACTATTTTCCCACTGAACCGCCTGTTTTCTACAAGAAAGGTAGTCATTGAACCAGTTTATGGTTGATTTACTAAGATAAAAGGTTTCCAGTGTGTGGATCAACTGTTGGTGATTGACCATGTCGAAGGCTTTGGATAGGTCTAGGAAGAGCACAGAGGATATTAATTTATTATTGCGATTGTGGTTAACTGAGTTAACAAAGGAGAGGAGAGCAGTAGTTGTGCTATGATGGGGCGAAAGCCATGCTGGGTGTGAGACAGGAGGTTGTTTCGAGTAAGATGGGTTATGAGTTGCTTGTGAATGCAGCGTTCCATGATTTTGGCTAGAGGAGATAGTATAGCTATGGGTCTGTAGTTTGATGTGTCAGTGGAGGACCCACCTTTATGTAGAGGGATGATGTAGGAGATTTTCCAGATTGAGGGAATAGAAGCTTCAGAAATGGACCGGTTGATCAAGATTGAAACAGGGTAGGCTATGACATCAGATGCTATTTGTAGGTAATTGGCTGGAAGTAAGTCAGCCGCTAAGGTGGTTGGTTTGAGTTTTTTCAAGAGGGTTCTAATATAGGAGGTAGGTGTGGGTTGTAGGTTAAAGGAGGGTTGAGTTGGGTCTTTAGTTGAGGGTATAGTCGAGGGAGAAGTAGTAAGCTGGCTGGCGAGGGACTGGATGGTCTCTGTGAAAAATGAGTTAAAGGTGTTGGCTATTTCTCTAGAATCTTTACCAATGAGTTTTTCAGGGGTAGGGGTGGTGGATTTACCTGGATGAAGGAGGTGATTGAAACCAGCCCAGAATTTTTTAGGATTATGCTGGTGTTTATCTTGGAGGTGACAATAATATTGTTTTTTGTCAGACAAAACGGCTGCTTTAGTTGAGTTTCTAAGCTGAAGAAACTTGATGCGATCTAGGGGGGTTTTAGAAGTTCTCCATTTGTGCCAGGCCTTGTCTCGAAGTTTAATTTTGGTTTTAGTATCCTTTGTTAGCCAGGGTGCGATGCGTACCTTAGTTCTAGTAAGAAAGAAAGAAAATAACTTTATGCAGCCTGATCAAGGGATGCAATCATGCAGGGGTGGCTCGTGCTATCGGACTGCAGGACTACAGCTCTCCCACCTAGAAACAAAAGAAATAATAACTGTGAAACATAAAATGAAAAAAGAAATTATTTTGTACGAGTACCGGAGTTTTCCCATGCATGTGCAGACACACTCAGAGTGCCCCGCAGATGCCCAGGAATCTGTGCAAACTCTGACTGCCTGAGTCAGCAGTCCAGATACAGGGAAGGTATTTTTTGCCCCACAGATGCCCAGGAATCTGTGCGGTAGACGACCGCACAGAACAGAGGAGCTCCGGACTGCTTGTTCCGCAGGCAGGACCAATCAGGAGAGAGGTGAGGTTAAGCTCTCGCAGGACCAATCAGGAGAGAGGTAAGTTAGCTCTTGCAAGGAAGTGTTGAAGTCGAGTGCAGGTTTTGAGGTTTGCTGCTTCCGGACAATGGAATTGGACCTTGTTTGTGGAGGTTTGCTGCTTCAATCAGGAGAGAGTTAAGTTTTAAGCTCTTGCAGGGAAGGTGTGTGTGTGTGTGTGTGTGTGTGTGTGTGTGTGTGTGTGTGTGTGTGTGTGTGTGTGTGTGTGTTGAGTAACTTTTAAAGCAGGTGGTGCATTTTATTCACTTCCTGCAGCCAAAAGAAGGGACAAAGTTGGAGCTCTGCTACTCTCCCCATCATTTTACCTCAAAAATAAACCTGCAACTCGATTTAGGACACTTTTCAAAACTGCTGGTTTTCACAGTTCGAAATTTCTCGTCAGTTGCTTGGTCTGGTACACTGCATGCACATATCTGAAATAGTCATTCAACATCAAACACTTAACAAGCATAGTGGACGCAAGATTAATGCCCTCACAGTTCTGTGCAGACACATGGAAGGCAGTTAATAAATCATTGTGGAGCGATCCAGTGACTTTAGGAATCTGAACCTTTGAAAGTTTGATCTTACATTGTATTACTAAAGGAGGTTTTGCTTGTGTCCTGGACTATGTAGAACTGTCATAATTCAAGGTAAGAGTAGTCAGTTCACCCATCCTTACTTCAGGATGGTGGTGGTGGTGCTGGTAGCGGGTGGGGTGGGGGGGCAGAGGAGGAGGGGGTATCAGGGCTTGTGTGCGCTAATTAGACATTTACCGTTTTTTGACACAAGACAGGCCACCATAACTAGATAGATGCTTTTTATGAACAGCCAGGGTTGTGACTTTTAGCTTGCTTGTTTTCAGAGAAACACATATACAAGGGGTTCAGCTAATAAAGATAAAGACTTTTAAGTACAGTACCCAATGAAGGTTAATGCGCATCACATTGATGCATGCTGATTTTAATTTCCTGTCACTGGTAAACAGCCTCTTTAGTTTCCATGTAACCAATGGCAGATATTAACACAGTAACACATATTGTTTCCTAGTCAAGCTCATATAGATGCATGTTCTTGTCAATATTTGCAACAACATAATACAGAACGAATGGAAAGCAGTTGTTTTAAACCCACGTACCTTGCCTTATTGGGTAACTTGTGTATGATGTATACTGTGTTAAGGTATTCAATTTGTTCTCTTTTAATGTAAGACAGTATTAACCCTTGGAGCTATAGATATTAAGTCATATTAGTTATTGTAGTTAGTG
Organism: Protopterus annectens; assembly: GCF_019279795.1. NCBI lineage: Eukaryota > Metazoa > Chordata > Ceratodontiformes > Protopteridae > Protopterus > Protopterus annectens. The sequence continues at coordinate 996,209,970 of NC_056732.1, read as the reverse complement.
AAACGTTGTTCCTGTTTCTTGGCAGTACACCTACACAGAGTGGCTATCATACTTACACTCAACCCTTAGGCTAATGAGCAAAGCCTGCAAAACTGGATTGGAGTGGTGGACTGCTATGCTAGCAGTCAGGAATAGCTACAACAGAATAAAATAAATACCAATAATTGATTCCCTTTGCATGGACATTATGCATTTCACAGTGATAATTACCTTTGGAAATGCTCAAGAACTGTACTTGTAGCTGGCAGTAACATCAAGTGACTTTTCTTTTCTGTAAGCATATGTATTTTTTTAAACAACAACACTGGTGAGATATCATAAATAATAGCAACGACCACGAAAAACCAGTGAGTAACAGCTCAACTTGCTAAAATTTAATGAACAAACCAACTTTACTTCTCTAGTGCCTCGGCCAACAGCCTTTACAGAGTAAAAAATGTAAAACACATTCAAAGCAATATATATAACAAGCCCAACAATTGATATAATTAAACAATTAATTAATTAATTAATTATATAAAATTTGAACTTTTAAACTTATACAGTCATATAAAACTATGCAAATTACATTCCTTATTAAGTCCATTAGGACTTAAAGTATTATATTTCATAATTAAAAGCGACTCTTTTTGTCTCAACACATTTTTTTGAAAAACAACATTATTAAAATGTAATGGTACATGTTCCAGAACAGAAACCTTCATACAGTCCAAATTACCATAGTGTTTATTATTAAAATGTTCTGAGATAGGGCTATTCATTTTTCTATTTCTTACATCTCTAACATAAAAGAACATGTGTACTGGAAAAATATTCAAAACAAATTTAAAACACCCTCTAACAACTGTACTGTATAGGAATATAATTTAATACAATCAGGAAGATGTGTCAAAGACCACATGTATGTTTCCTGTGCAAGGGGCCTATGATTTGAAAACAGCCCAAAGTTAATCTTTATCTGCCACTGGCCAAATGTATTTTCTTTGAATGAGGGTTTCAATGCTGTTTCAATGAATGTGAGTTTCAAGGGCAGAGAAGTTTTAATGCTAAATCTGTTTTCATTGTGAGACTGCATTGCTGTGTTTAGCAGATGTCTTAGTGTTTGTGCTGTAAAATGTAAAATAAAACTTTTAAGTGAAATCCAAATCATCACTGAAGTAAAGTAGTGTGCACATTATAGTGTTTATGGTAAATGGGGCCAAATTCAGACAGCCCTGGCTGAACTATACCTCTCAACTTCCAGATTTTTGCAGAATGAATATATATTTTCTTCTTATTTTTGGTTTGTTCCTCATAACATTTGTGGTTTTCTGGCAAATCATTTAGGTACATGTCAGACTTCTGATGTGGTCTATCTGGCTACCTGCATGGAATGCGACGCATTCTATGTAGGTAAGACAAATAGGAAATTAAGAGACAGGGTACAGGAGCATGCCTATAACATCAGGATAGGGCTCCAAACTAATGCATTAGCCAGACATGTCATGGAGAAAGGACATGACCATAGATTTCAATTTTTAATAATGGAGAAAATTTCAATAGGACCCAGAGGGGGAGATGTTAAGACATTTACGGAAACTAGAGAAGCTAATTGGATTATTAGATTGAAGTCAGACTGCCCCCCTGGCTTGAATGCAATGGTTTCAGTGAAACCATTTTTAAAATCAAGGAAATTGCACAGATGAATTAAATATTGTGTAATTTTTTATTATATAGTTCATATCAGATGTGTTTTTGAATGTTTCTTTTAAATGTTCTCTATTAAATGTTTTTTATTAAATATCATGTTTATATGTATATATATGTCATATATTTTATATATATATTCTGTAAGTAAAAGCTCTAGATTGAGTAGAGCGGTAAGCTCACATCTAGGTTTTGAGCTTATGTTAAGCAGGAGTCAGTATATACATCAGAAGTCAGAAATTTCAAATTTAACTTCATTATGGAAGTCAAAGTTTTAAAGTGTTTGATGCAGGATAGTTGGTTTTATTACACTATTATTGTTGAAATGTATATATTTATTGTTTTTATATATGAAAGGATGTTCTTCATATGTAAGGATATTATATGGCTAAGTAAGTAATTTGCTATACCTTTAAATATTGGTGTATAGGTTTTCCCGCCAAAGTGACATATTTAAATGGGGGTTAATAGTGTTCATTAGATGGGTCTGAAGAAGCCATATCGGTGAAAGCGCTTACCTGCATCCTTTTGTTTGTACAATAAACCGGATTGTGGAACATTTGAGTCGTATTTGGTCTCTACTATACATCGGAGATTTTGATTTATGCTGGACTCTATTGTGAAGTCGACCTCAGTAATTGGTTTACCTACCCTTATCTTTACGACTATTTTATTTCATTGTGTACTGGAAAAATATTCAAAACAAATTTAAAACACCCTCTAACAACTGTACTGTATAGGAATATAATTTAATACAATCAGGAAGATGTGTCAAAGACCACATGTATGTTTCCTGTGCAAGGGGCCTATGATTTGAAAACAGCCCAAAGTTAATCTTTATCTGCCACTGGCCAAATGTATTTTCTTTGAATGAGGGTTTCAATGCTGTTTCAATGAATGTGAGTTTCAAGGGCAGAGAAGTTTTAATGCTAAATCTGTTTTCATTGTGAGACTGCATTGCTGTGTTTAGCAGATGTCTTAGTGTTTGTGCTGTAAAATGTAAAATAAAACTTTTAAGTGAAATCCAAATCATCACTGAAGTAAAGTAGTGTGCACATTATAGTGTTTATGGTAAATGGGGCCAAATTCAGACAGCCCTGGCTGAACTATACCTCTCAACTTCCAGATTTTTGCAGAATGAATATATATTTTCTTCTTATTTTTGGTTTGTTCCTCATAACATTTGTGGTTTTCTGGCAAATCATTTAGGAATGAAGTCACTAAATAATGACAGGCATTGAGTTTCAGACTTCATACCCTTCAGAAAAATGCATGCTAAAGCAAGACATGTTACTCTGTCAACTGTCTAAATGTATACAAGAGCAATTTTTAGTACTGTTTGTTTGTTCCCCCAATATATTTGGCCTTGTCTAGATTTCCTGTGTTAAGAGGTAGAGAGGTACATGCAAACAAATTGCCTTATAGAATTAAGTATATCCAAACCTCTCAACTGTCCCCGATTTTGGCTCAAAGTGTTGCTCTCCCCCTAATAGTCCCTCCGCAAAATGGCAAATTTGGAAGAAATCGTGGAGGGTTTATAATTAATAAGTAATTGAATTACCAGAGTTATAGATTACTTTTAATTTTAGAAATGCATGTAGATTGTTTTATTTTGTCAGCTGCTCAAGTTAACAGTACTAATATTAAAAAAGTGTCCCTTCTTTGACAGGTTTCCAGCTGTATTGTATGGCTATTTTATATTTTTGCATCACATGTTTGGTCTGTTTTCATAAAATTGTGGTTTTCTGGCAAATTAGTGGCAAATCATTAAAGACTAAAGTTAGAAAATGACAGACATTTGAGTTTCAGATTTCATACCCTTCAGAAAATTCATACTAATGCAAGACCTACCATTCTATTATCTTTTTAATTATCTTTCTAAGTTTATAAGAGCAATATTTAAAATTGTCCTTATTTTGGGCCTTTGTCACACTTCTATTTATGGTTTTGTCCAGATTTCTTGCTCTGAGGTTGAGAGGTATGACAAATGTGTCAGGGCCATCACTGTCAGCCAAAGTCATTTCAAATTGTGACATATTTGTTGTACTCCACTTCCTCATGTAGTGACTCTGGATTTGTCCAAGCAAGGCAAGGAGCAGTTATGCAGTGTAAGTGTGCACGTATCCCCCCATCCAAGTTAGGCACAAGTACTACAGTGTATTTTTATCTGTCCTTGATTTTGCAGAATGTTCTGGTTTTCTGTCATATTTTTATATTGTTGATTTATGCTTCTTATTCAGAAAATGCATGATGCTGCAGTACATGTTGGTCTGTGTTTAACTAGGAATGCTTTAATGACCATCAGGTAAGCTTGTCTGAGATTGTAAGATGCAAGTAAGCTTTGATAAGCATACTGTTAAAGAATTACCAACATTGAAAGCCTTTTTGTTGTGAAAACCTTTTTTGTTGTTGCCATGCAGAGAATATTTACATAACTAGATAGCGTATACGCCTTGGGTATTGAAATGCATATGACAGTATTTGTAATAAAGAACAGGATGACAGTATTTTCAGAACCTCATTACATTTGTTGGATCTTTGCAGGCTTTACAAGTAAACTAAACAAAATGCCAGTCTATCATGTGTGGTCCATAACCTGTGCAGTAATCCTTTAAGCAATTTATCTTGAGCTTGTTTCTTGTTTGCTGTTCATTTTTTACTTTGATCATGTTTTCCCCATGAAACAAGTAGATAGTTGTTAGGCAGCAGGTCTTTTTTGGATAATAAACATTTTTACAAGTGGGGGTATCACAGAGATTGCTACTTTCAGCATGTTACTTGGTACTTTAATAAAGCTGAATATAAATTATAATTAGAACTGGAGTGCAAGGAGAAGTGGTTTGACTTGAGTGCTGCTTGTTTTTCTTATATTTGATTTTGACTGGCATTTCAGTAATGTATTTAAAAAGTAATTTATTTTTTTAAGCCTCATAACCTTTTTGTTTCCATCTAGATATTAAGTAAGCTGTCATGTAGCCAATGCATTGAAATATTTTTTTTCTTCTAAACTTCATTTTGTTTTGATTAGACTCTCATAATGATGGTTTGGCATCCAGGGCAGCGTATTTAATTAAAGTCTCAGTTTTTGCAGTTTTCAGCATAGCCCCACCCCTTTCAAGATGGTCACACCCCTTCTCATTAGCCCCACCCATTCAGCTGTCTTCTGCAGCCTCCCTTTGATTTGAAGTCACCAGCCACCACTGCAATCGTGTCATTGAATTCCCCACTCATCAGGCTGATTATTGATTAGAATGTCCCTTGAGAATGTACCTATCCAAACATTTGACACAGTTAGATATTATTCCCTATGTAGCCCATTGGATAACAAACTGACTCACAAACAGAGGCCATGAAATTAGGGTGGGCTGCTCTATCTCCTCCAAAAGTCCTGTCACTAGCAGTGTACGCTAGGGTTCAGTCCTTGGTCCACACCTCTGTGGCATTAACACAGTCAGGAATCAAAGTAGAAAGTATGCTTCTGTGGTCAACTTTGGCCATAGTGCTCATCAGCACAGATATTACACAGCTATTAAGCCACATTTTGAAATACATAACAGATTACTGACCAGTGTGACCATTAGTCCTTTTGAGTTTGAGGTCACAGCCCTTCTAATTGAAACTGTCGAACCAAGACAAAGTATCTCGTAAGGGATGTTTCCTATTTTGCGCTAGTTCTAAGTGTGTTCTTGTGGGAAATTTTTATTTTGTGTACAGTTATAATTTTCTTCAAATGCTCGACCATTTATTTGCTTGCATAATGTTAGATTGACCAAAGCCATCTTATAAGTATTTTGCTTGTAGGCTATACTTTTTAGAATCGTAAAGCCCTCCTTTTCCAAAGCTTATGCTACAATTCAGTTGCACTTGAAAGTGCAACATTTTTGGTGTGAAAATAACTAATTTTAATATATACTTTCTTGTGCAGTGTGTTTAACCTTGTTGGAGGGGCTGTATAATATTTATATCCCATCTTTCAGTAATAATGGGAAGATGAACTTTAGCAAGAATGTATTCTAAAAGTGTATGCATTGAACTGCAACTTGTATTCTAACCATTTTCCTTTGGTGAGGAACTGAACTTGGTTTCTGTTCAACAAAACCTAAGCTGGTGGTGAGCTGGCATTTTTTTCAGCAATAATTTCATTACCATACAATAATGATGGACTGTATGGTGTTAAAAGGGCCCGTCTTTAGTATTTGATGCTGATCTGTTACAAGGAACACTAAGTTATATGAGCTGACTGAAGTAACTGCACCATGCTATAATACCTTTATACCTGATAGGGTAAATAGAAAAGGAGGTGGTGTTGCTATACTCTCAAAAAACAGTCTTAATGTCCAACTACTACAACCCTCCTTCCCTAAATTTCAGAATGCAGAATCCATCGATACAGTCCTACACCTAAAAAATTCTAAAAATCAGTATCATCTGCTGCTATATCCCCCCAGGAAACAACTCCACTCTCATAGAAGAAATCTTGCACTGGGTATCAGAAAACTTACCTCAAGAAACCATCATCCTGGATTACCTTAATACTAATTGGCTTGTCTACAATTTTAATAAACCCTCAGTCCATATTAATCTGCTAGAATTTACTCAAGTAATACAAGAACCAAAAGAACCAACTAGAATAGATAAAAAAACCTAGAGACAATTTATTCTAGATTGGACACTTGTTAATAGCCCCAAACACAACTACCAAGTGGGATGCCTCCCAGATGGTCTTAGTGAGCAGAAAGCTACCTTCCTTTTACACAAACGGACCAACCTAGCTAATCTCATTGTTTTCAGACAAATTAGGAATCTTCGCAATTTCAACCCAACAGACTTTAATTCCATTTTAAAAAGATGTAACTGGGATACATTGAGAACCCTAGATCTGGACCAGGCAGTTGAGTACTTCAACAGCACTTTCACCACTATCCTTAACTCAGTCGCACCCCCTAGGAAAATTTGAGTCAGGGCAAACTACGCACCATGGCTAAGTAGAAACACAAGATCCTTACTTGAATCCAGAGATAAAGTCTGGCAAGTCTGGAAGAGAAACAAATCCAACCTCACCAGACAGGACTATCTTCAACTTAGGAACCAGGCCAAAAAACAAATCAAACTAGATAAGGAAAATTTCTACCACAAAAAACAGACTAAAAAACCGAAGAGACCCTAGCAAGTTTTGGCAGTCAATTAACTCCCTATTAAAACCTGACAAAACAACCACCCCAGCTCCCACTTCCACCTATAATACAGCTAACATAGCCTCTCTATTTAATGAATATTTTACCGAGTCCATTTTTGCGCTATCCACCAAATTACACCATAATAACACTGGCCATACCCCCCCCCCCAAAAAATCACCACTTAACATCTCACCCTTTACTTTCTCTCCTGTCCCTACATCTTCAATTAAAAAAATTACTCATGAAACTAAAACCCACTATCCTGGCAGCTGATGGTCTACCTGCAGAGTACCTAAATATAGCTGCAGATGCACTAGCCTATCCAATCTCTATTCTTATCAATCGTTCTCTACAATAATCCTACATTCCAGTCCTCTGGAAAGTGTCCTACATTATACCACTGCACAAAGGTGGCAACTCATATGAACTCTCTAACTACAGCCCCATTGCCACCACCTCCCATATCTAAACTGCTTGAGAGATGTGTACACTCTTAAATCATGAAATTTCTGCTTACACACAACCTCCTCTCCTGTTCACAGCATGGTTTTTGACCTTTTCGTAACACTATTACATCCCTTCTCTCATTCACTGACTATGTTAATGAACATAGAAATAACCTTAACTATGTCTCTGCAGTCTTCATAGATCTTTCCAAGGCATTTGACATGGTGTCCCATGCCAAACTATTTAACACCATGACTATCCTCTCTTTTTCACTCTCAGCTATTGCCTGGTTCATTAACTATCTCTCAAACAGGCACCAATCTGTTCTATGTGAGGGTGAGCTATCCCCCCCAACTTCCAATAAACATAGGAGTACCTCAAGGCTCAATATTAGGACCATTGGAATTCCCCTTATTCATAAATAATCTTCATACTTCCACCCATCATGCAACACTCATACAGTATGCAGATGATTCTACACTGGTCTGCTCAGCCCCCTCACTAACAGCCTTGTAACAGATGACTCAAGAATCTTTTAACTCTGTAGAATCTTGGATAAACAACATTCAACTTATTCTAAACTCCAGCAAAACTAAGTTGCTCCTATTCCCACCCACTACAGCTAAAGCCACCCCCTTCCTTTCGCCATCATGTCTAAAAATGGTGCCGTTAGCCCTCCTTCTCCTCATACCAAACTACTTGGGGTTGAGATTGACAACAATCTACACTATGATATCCATATCTCTCAAACCATCAAAAAGGTTCATAGAAAAATGTGAATTTTATACAGACAAAAAAGCTTCCTCACTGATCAGGCACGAGTCACCCTTGCACAAACCCACCTGCTATCCACCCTTCTATATGCAGGCCCCATTCTTATCTGTACCAGAAAAATGACCTTGCAAGACTTGAGTCTTGCTACAATAAAATTGCTAAGTTTGCCAATAACTCCAGTTTCAGAACTCACCACTACCAGGACCTAAGGTATGTAAAGTGGCTTGAACTTCCCCAACTTCTATTTCATCAGATTGTCACTACTTTCAATATTCTAAAACACCCTGAGAAAACACCTGCTTTTAGCCATCTCTTAATTCCCCATACTGCAAATAGTCCTCTTCACTCAAATGAAAAAAATCTTTACTCTGCATTTCCGAGCCACAATACTTCAGGGAAAGCCCTAATCTCACATACCAAGCTTGGAACAGCTTTCCACCTTCACTGACAGCCGTCCCTACTATCAGCCAGTTTAAAGTCTCACTCAAAAATCACATGACTAACACCTGGCTTTGCTCCTGCATTTCACCTGCCTAGCTAGATTGGCAAATGGCAAATGGCACCTACTTTAGGTGTTATGATTTAATCTGTCTAGCCATGCTACCTATTTTACCTCTATCCAAAGTTATTACCGAAGCATCACTTCATATTTTTATGAATCCTAATTATGTACAAATGTTTTGAATGTCTGTATTGCTTCTGTACCTATTTGTTAATTGTTGTTAGTTTTCTGTATTTTAGTATACAAATGTCTACCATTGTGTGTTTGAATGATTTGATGTGAAGTTTTTCTCCCTGGGCCTCCGTTGTAAATGGACCTGTGTCCAGTCGGAACTTCCCGGTAAACAAGTTTGAAATAAATAAATAAATAAAAATAAATAAAAAAATGTGGTGTCACTGTACTACTTCACAAATCAGTAGTATGGCATGTTTCTAGTATACTTGAATGCAGTGTGTGGGTGTAGAATACATAATGTTAGATCGGATTATTTCAAGGTTATAGCATGTCCTGGCCAAGACCTATGGGTGATACCATATGAGTGACATTGTGAAATATCCTGCAGAATACAAGGGCCTGCCATTTTGCAAGTTTTGATAGGCATCTGGCATGTTCAGCAAATTGTGACATGTCAAAGGATACCATTAGGGAACATTCTGTGAGACACTATCAGAGAAATGATAGAGAAAGCACAAGTGTCATATGGAGTAATATACACAAATGAATGTCATGACAACCAAAGTCTAAATTATGTGACTAGCAAGTGCAGAGTACATTACATGGAAGGAACAAAAGGACTATACTTACAGTCCCAAGACACCTCCCTGGTTGGGCTAATGCTCACAGATGAGTTTTGTGGTGATCTGTCTGAAGGAGTCACACTTTGTACCTGTCATGCCTTGTAAAAAGTTCCCCATCATGGTTGGTATCTGTGTATGAAAGATGTCTGCACAACATCATGAAATTGATCCCCTCATGTTGTCAGCTGGAGGTGGAGCATGGTATTAGTGGTCTAACAGAACAACAGAGCTTGATGCTGCAGGTCATAGGTTCATAGGATGATACTTGGCTATTGGCCCGGAGGCCATTATAACCCTAACCAAGAATTTTGCCCATGTTCCCTCAAAGTCACTCATCATCTAGGGCTGCTCACTCCTGCTTGGGCTGGGACTCTTCTGGCAGTGATCTGGTACATCCTCTTCATCATCAATAGGAGGACTGTCACATTGTGTAGTCTCTATAAGATGCAATGAATACAAACAGTGGACAAATCACCATTAAATGGCATGAAATTTACCACATTGGCATGTAGTACAAAAGGGTAAAGCCAAAGTACCCTCAATGATTTCAGCCATACATGCATGTTACAGTTAACATGAAAGTCATACATGTCTAAATAGATCAAGACCAAAGTGGAAGAGCAGCATTCATACTAAACAAATCTACTACTAACTGACAGTGGATACTTACAACACTCAGTTTATACACATTTTAAGTACAGCTATGTATCATAAAGTATATAGTCTGTGAATCCCGACTGGTTACTATGACATCCTAACAGCACCATGAAATCTCACAAACAAAATGCTTTGACTCCTGTACAAAAAATATGTTGAACATTTAGGGACACTCAGGCTGGTAATGATGAAACTTTGGCATTGAAGGCATCTGTGTCTCTAATGCAAACGGGTAACCTGTAAATGGTTTATCTCCCAGGCCCATGCTTACACTTATCAAGGGTATCAGAACTTGTCAGAGATTTGGGATGCATAGCTAGGCTTAAAAAGGCCCTTGTGGACATTCGCCTAGTAAACACCTATGAACCTATGAATCAAATATATATCCAATACACATGGTCATTGTGTCAGTATTTGTTTGCAGGACACATATGCACCCAAATATGTCAAAGCTCATGCCATGATCACATGGATGGAGGACATAAAAATATTAGCAGGGGTCAGAGTCAGGAAAAATAAGCACTTTTGTTTTTTATAATGTAATGTTTTCAGGTGCTAGAGTTCATATATTTAATGTTACTTATTCTTTATTTCTTATATAGGGTTATGTCATATATTTAATGCTACTTATTCTTTATTTCTTATATAGGGTTATGTCAGTCATTTTATAATGGTTGGGATTTGTGAACACTGTTGCATTAAAAGATGTTTGTTATTCAGTAAACAGCTCTACATGTAGCACCCGGCTACAAAGCAAAGTTTAGCAACCAAATATCCTACCAAGGAAATAAGGAGCAATTCGAGAATGTATAAAATGAGTGCTTACATACTGTGCTGCCTAGCCCTGAATTCTAAGACTTGGAATACAGCCGTGGAGACAATTTTAAAAATGTTAAAGATTGTTGCTGCTAATATAAATATGTATGCACAAAAAGCTTTAATACAAGGCACAGCTGCAGCTGCTGCCAGACCTTGGCTAAGCAGGGACTGACCTACCATGGACTTCAAGAGATAGAAGTAGTAGACCACAACAGGGTGGAGAGGCAAATAGTCAACATCTGCCACCCTCACCTGAGGCTCTATGGGAATCGTGGAAAACCCATTCCAGTAGAAACCAAGATGTGTGTGTAGCATTATGTATACTAGATACAGACACTTTTCAGAGACCCACAGAGGACACAGTGGGAGTGTCACAGGCCTCAGCCACAAGAATATTCAACCAGTTTCACAGTGTAATGCTGCAACATGTGAGGGAGCATATTTGGTTTCCAGATACCCAGAGGAAAGAACTACTACCATGCAAAATTTCTATGCTATAGCAAATTTCCCTGCCACTCTGGGGACTAAAGACTGTATACACATTGAAATAAAAGCCCCTCTTGGTGAACAGGGAAGGAGGTACATAAACAGAAAAGGCTATTACTCTGTCAACTGTCAGGTGGTTTGTAATGCACATGGGATCATCTATAATGTACGTGCAGGTAACTTGGTAGTTTCCATGACTCCCACATATGGCACACCTGTGACCTGTATCTAAGGTTTTCTAGGGGCAACTTCCCAGAAAGAGATCTAGTAGGGGGACACAGGTTATGCACTGGAACATTGGCTCTTCACATCCATGAGAAATCCACATAACCCCACCAATCAAGGTTACAACAAAGCACAAGCTCAGAATACAAATATCAGAGGACATGTCTTTAGCCTGATGAAGTCATGTTTCCAGTGTCTAGATATATCTGGAAGTGGTGCCTTGCAGTATGACCCTGCCAGATCTGCCAAAATATTGACAGTTTGTTGCATTTTACTCAACATTATCATTAGGAAGCAGTTTCAGCAGGGATAACAAGGTCAAGAACCACATATGTTCCTTGTGTTTCACTGTTGCAGTCCTGACTTGTGGGATTTCCTGCCGTTGATACCCTTGGCTGGCCCACCTACCAGAGTAAAAGTTTTCCCTCCTCCTAAGACCAGTGGACCCACTTGACTGACGTCAGTATGCTGGGGTATAAGTGGAGTCTGCCTGCATCATTACCTCAGTTTTTTCTTGCCATTGGAGCCTGAAGCAGATAAAACTGTACATGCACCAGAGCAAAAACTTCTAAAGCTAAGGACTTCGTTGGGGAGCTTCTTCCTTTTTCAAACCTAATGTTGGAGAAAGTTAACAACTAACTCCATTGCGGTAAACAAATTCCACATGGAGATTTTCATACCCTCTGTGTTACATGTTTAGGCCCTTCAGACAATGCCCCAAATTGTTGCTTCTGCACCTAATTCAACTCCAGAACTATTAGGTGAAGGACAGCATTTTAGCAAGATTTCTAACGAGTCCCCTGAATGCCCATGTGGGATGGCATCCGTTGTGCATACCGACATTGATCTGACTAAACACAAACTGCCTAAGTTTATGCCTTCTGAGTACAACCTTTCACCATCAGATAGCCCACCATGACTGGTTATCATGGAAGTTGGTGAGGTGCATTTGCATCCCCCTCCTGCAATCACAGTAAAATATAAGGCCTCAATTGTGATGCTTTCAGAGGCTGGTATGCCGTTGGAACCCTCTACATCATCACCAGTGCTGAACGGCATTCATCGGTTGGGTCCAAGACCACTAAGCAGGCTCAGCTTCTGGTGAACATAGCTCTACCATTATACCTCAGAAGTACTCTGGAGTCTGTGTTTCCAATGCCCCCAGGCCAAAACGAAAACCTGCAAATTGGAAATCTCATCTTTCCAGCCCTTCCAGCTCTCAATCTCAAAAGGAATTACTTAAATTGGCAGAGGATATGCTTTTCCTGGTAAGGAGTAGACACCCCCTACAATGAATCTACCTCTGAGAAAGGGAGAAAAGACACTATCCCTGAGGTTCTTACTGACCCATTTGAGGTCAGGCAGGACTCAGACCAGGAGGACTCAGCTTTTGTAGATAACCCTTCCTTGCCTCCATTTCAGGAGTCTGACTCAGAGGAAACGTCACTTTCAGCCTCCCCTCTGGAGGACATGTCCTTTGGGAAACTTTGCACTCCCATGAGAACCTTTTATATTGGGAAGAACAAGATTATTGCCTACCCAAGAAGAGAGTCAGGGAATTCCCTCACCTTCCAGAGCTGAAACCACTGGTAGTATTCCCAATTATGGAGGTGGCTGATGATGTCTTTCTAGAATCCTCTTTGAGACCAGACTCCCTTCCCCCTGCACCCAGAAAAATCTGACACTTTCTACAGGGTCATGGCTTTACATAAGCACCTTTTCAGTAACCCTTTAGCAGATCCACAGATCTTTGGTCCTGCACTCCAGGGTTCCAGAACCAGCACTCCCAAGGATCCCCTACCCAATTATATGCAATTTAGAGCCCTTGAATGATTTGGCAAGAAAGTATACACTTCTGCCACACTATCTATGAGGACATTGAACTGCCAAGTTCCACTTAATAAAACACCAAGAGTCGCTGCTGCATCAGAAGAGGCAAAAACTTTTGACCATTGAAAATAAGGCCTTATCTCAAGAAATAATGGACATTTGCAGTTCCACTTCACAAGTGTTCAACCATTTCTTGCACTCTGAGTTTGATGCTTTACAGGTCGCTAGCAGGGCCGCATCCACCAGATCTGTCATTAGGAGGCACACATGGCTAAGAGAGCAAGACCTCCCAGAGCATGTAAAGTCCAAACGTTTGGATGCTCCCTTGGATATGGAGTCACTTTTTGGCCCACAAGCAGTAGCTGTTCTCAAAGAGGTAAAGGACAGCGCAAAGTCAAGACAGATAAGCAAATCCCTTTTGCAGGTGCAGCCCCCATGTTTTAGCAGAAACTATCCCACCAAGTCCTGACCCACTACAGGCCAAATGAAGGCCCATGGGCTAAACAAACACACTCAGTAGCAGGGACTCAGGCAAGACAACTAATCTACACCATCACCAGAGACTTCCTCTATCCAGGTCCCTGGGAGGGAGCAGTCATGATCCTTTCATGGCACATACCCCTCCCGTTCCTACACGCCCACCTCCAAAAGAGAGAGAATGTCACTTTCAAATAATCTGGCCCTTTATCTTTTCTGGTCTAAGGACTTTTCTCTGTCCTTTGATGGGATTTCAACCTTCACCTCTATTAAACTATGTCCTACACTAAGGGTTTCTTAGGGACCCCAATCTTCTAAGCTCACTTCTTGCTGGTTCCCAGCAGGGGATCTAGCTGAGGATTACTGACTAACCCCAAATTTTGATTCTTTGCACCTTACCCTTTTTGACTACATTAATACCCCCATGGGCAGTAATATAGCACTTGGCCACTAGCATGGCTCTACTCAGCTTAGACTTGATTACAAACAGACCTTACTTGCTTCACAACACCCTTAAGATTGGGACTTGGTATATCGGTTAAGGTTTTGATTCACTTACACAAGCTGCAGAGTTTCTTTCTCACCTTGGGAAATGGAAGTGAGGAAGACATAGAGTGTCCTGATAAGATACCTGGGCTACTAATCAGCTAAGAACCTGGAATCTGATGCTCGCACTCAAACAAAATTCAGTTCTAGGGTGGGACCCCTTTGGACCCTAACCTTCTTGCCCCAGGCGAGGTGCCCCCCCAACAGTTCAATGCAATTCAGACAGGCCGGGCATGTGACATAAATCCTTGCAGCTTCGGAGGAAAAATTGATGGATACTAGCTGCTCATGAAAAGATCATACTTCCTGGATAAAGGAAACAAGATGCAACCTCAGAAGGAAGTAGTTTGGACACTAAAACCAAAGTAGAGCATGCTTTGTGTAATGGACACAGGGAAATGTAACCTCATCTCCTACAAATTAAATCATCCTACAGACAGGAACTTCTCTTAAAAGTGGCCAACATTGACTTTTTAGCCATTTCCATCTCCCTGCTCCCCAAGCTGGGATGCACATGAGGAGAACTCTGTGGCACCTTCTCAAGGTAAGGGGCCAACAGCTAAAACTTCCTTTGGTCAGAAAAGACATATATGTCCTAAAAGGGCATTCATGTGTCATAATCATAGGACTTTCCTCTAACCTCAAGCCTTCCACTCAGCTAACAGCAAGTTCAAACTTTAATCCTCCAAGGACTACTTCAGTTATTTTCTTACTGCTGTTACTAACATAAAGGAAGTGAATAAGCTCTTAGACAATAGGAGCTTCAGTCAGCTCAAAAGGCTTCTCTTGAATCAAAAACAGAAACCTAACCTAAGGATGTTATTTTTGTTTACAGAAAATGACACACACATATGACTCAAAAGTCTAGGGGAGAAAATCATCCCTACCCTCACCGTCTAGCTATGGGGATAGATTAACAGTCCCCACCAGCTAATCCTAGGGGATGGCACCAGTTGACTCAATTCATCCAGATGATGCTTTACCAACAAGCAGACAAATCTGAAGCTTGTAGGCACCCTGAAGTGGCAGTTGCTTGGAAGATTTTTTTCATCATGGCCCAGAGATGGAGGACCCCACAAATGGAACTCCTCCCCCCTAGGGAAAGCACACAGTGAGGCTAGGCTTTCAAAGCAATGTCCTCTTTCCCAAGAATACCTAGAAATCATGAAACTGCTGGACATACTTATAGCACCAGTTTGATCAATCCTACTCTGGTACCTTCTTCTTCTTACCCATCCTGCTAACCCTCTCCTTATAAGCTTGGAGCATAGGGTCATAGGAAGTTATTAGGCTATTGGTCCTCAGGCCCTTACAAGCCTAGCCAAGAATGTAGCCCTTGTTCCAACAAGTCAGCACCATATGCCACTGTCCAGCAGAGAGACAGGTGGAATCCCAGGGGTGTATTTTCTGGTCCCCATCCAGTTATCCAGGTTGCGCTTAAAAAGGGTTAATGAGGTACTCTGCTTTATGTTGAGAGGGAGTCTATTCCACAAAACGGGAAGTCTCTGGGACACAAATCTGTCCCGCCAATAAGTCCTGTTGATGTCACAGACCAGGTTGAGGTCGCGAGTGTGGGTTATTTGAGTGGAGCTTGACTTGCAGATATGCAGCAGTCCCATCAGGGTGGGGTCTGAGATTGCTTTGTATGCCAGACAGAGGTCACCTCTGAGGAGTCTGTAGGAGACTGAGTAGAGAGTCAGGGCTTTTAGCCTATCTGTATAGGGTAGATGTGGGCCAGGGATTTTAGCCTATCTGTATAGGGTAGATGTTTGAGGCCCTGACATGCCTTATTACTCTGTCTGTTAGCTGGAAGGTTGCTCTCTTAACTGGGGGGGGGGGGTATCTGTCTCTGTGGCTTCAGGTGCTACTACACTGACTTTGGAGACAGAACTCAGAACAGTCAAGTATGATCCTAATAACACTTCCCCGCCTTCCCCACTTCTATGCATTAGCTTGTGCAGGACATCTCAGGGAAAGTCAGGTGGCCTAGCTCCAGAAAAGCCTTGGCAACATAATAAGAAGACCTTTGTACTGGGGGTGCACAGTTCTATCAGGACTCCAGCATGGCCAAAATCCTTGTTCCTGCTGGACCTACTCTTAAACCCTCTTTCCCTAGGTTTTTCTCACTCCTCCTGCAAGGTTCAGGTTTCAGCTCTTTCAACTTTCATGCTCTGCTCTCACACTCACCTATCTTTCCTCATTTTCTGATAGGGCCTTCCACTCCTGGCACCCTCAGGTGAACTCATGCACCATCTTGTTACTTTACCCTTGTCTTAGAAAAAAATAATTTTCTGACCATGAACCATGCCTGCTCATTTCCCATCTCTCTAGTTGGGGAATCTCTGACTGTCTAGGCTGTCAGTCCCAATCCTGCCATCAACCTAAACTGGGGACTGATACTTCTTTTTTTCTGGGCAGGCACCTACCTCTCTTCTCTCCAAATCCCTAGTTCAGGGGGAAGGGTACCCTTCTTTGCTCAAAACTTCCATAGGCAGCTATCCTATTACATGGCCACTATAATGATTTTTCTGGCCACTGAAATTTTGCCAGTGCTTTCCTCAATGGAGGCGATCCTGTATCTTGCAGGCCATTTGCAAAAGGATTTCTTTCTCCCTCTCTCTTTCCCAGTACACACTTTTGTATCATTAGGGAAGGATATCTCCTGTGTCTGGAAGGGCCCTTTCCATTGAGACAGCTGGGTCTTCTACCACTTCCATGCAGGGTGTATCTATCAAGAGAAAGAGGAGCCTGCCATTTGATCTGCTCTACCCTTTAACACCAGACACTACCTTAGTTCACGTTTTAACACTATTTCCCTTCAAACCTCCTTTTCTCATCCTACTTCACCATTTCACCTTTTATAAGCTTTAGGAATCTTCCCAAAAGTCAGGACTGCAACAGTGAAACACAGGGAACATAGTACAGCTGTGTACACTTACCATAAATGTAGATGTTTGATCGTATTCACTGTTGCGGTCACCTTTCCCTCCCTTCTTCCCCCTATAGCCTTCAGGGAGGCTATCACTTTTTGTCATGTACCAAGGATCCCTACTCTACACTCCTGCCTGCCTAGGGATCCTTGCCCTATCCATCTGGTCTTAACCTGTTGTTCCATGTGCCATTTACCTCTACTCTTCACACCCTTCTGCCTATGAATCTTTCCCCTATCATTCTGCCCTTGACCTACTGCTCCTGTTGAGTGGGCTCCGACCCACAAGGGGCAAAAAAATAACTTTGCTAATGACATAAGCAGACTCCACTTATACACCAACGTACTGATGTCAGTCAAGTGCGTCCACCGGTCATAGAAGGAGGGAAGATGTATACTCTAGTAGTCAAGCTGGTCAAGTGCTTCCATGGCAGGAAATCCCACAAGTCAGGACTGCAACAGTGAATGCACTTGAACATCTACATTTATTGTAAGTGTATGCAACTGCACATTTCCAGTGCCACAGGCATGGTCAGCAGACACAGATTAGGAAACAGAAGAAGAGCCAACACCTGGGGATGGTCATGACAGATGGAGGGATGCACAATATGCTTTGGTCAAGGTTTAGAGACAGAGAATATCACACACCCTCACTACCTAAGTGAAAAGACAAAAATAAGCCAAGTACATAAAAATAGTAGCACAGATGTGTGGCATGCAAAATTATCAGCCTTTACTTACCTGTGTACTGTGAGCATCAGACAGAGGAAACCCTATAGCAGCATTAACTGAGGTAAGTGATGAGCATGTAGTGAAGGGATAAATGATTACCCTCTTATGTAAGTAAAAATATTGCTCAACTATACAGAGATGTCAGCAGTAACATATAAGGGTTATATGCAGTATAAAAGATAAAAGCTATGAAGCTATTAAAAGGTATATACTGACCTTTCCCTGGACATGTATTGAACCATATGCCAAACCAAGGTAGGCCCGTGTCTAACAAACCCAAAGCAGTTAGGTCAGCTTCACTATAATCCATGTAGTAGTTGATCAAACATAGTTATACATACCTTATAACTAGAAAATAAAACTTAACTAGTTTTATACCATCCAAAAGAGGAAACCAACTAGGCATGGCCCAAACATATATGAGTGGTATACTCACTAGTGTACATCAGACATAAAAGTCGCATGAGTTACTCACCCCAACAGTGACCAGGGAAATCCTAGTATCATTTGCACAAGGTGCTGAGCAAGCATTAAATCATAATTAATAGGACTATACTACTACTAGTAACACTACTACAACTACAATTTGGAGGATAGCAAATAATAGCAATGTCAAACCTAAGCAGAATAAACCAAAAATGCAATTCAGTACATTCTCCATTACATAGTCAGGCATATTTGTAAGCAAACAATAGGTATCCACTCTGTCCATCAAACACAGGCAACCCTAAGTCACAAAGAAATGTGCAAAGGGCAGGGCACAGTCATCACCATTTGCACAGCATGGGGTTACACAGGGCAAACCTAACACAACTGAAGTGTGTGTGTGAAATGAAGTTAACAACAAGCATTCACTGCAAGGGCCAATAGCAACAGATGTAAAGAAGTAAAATATTAAAGAATATCAATGTGTGTGTGTGTGTGTGTGTGTGTGTGTGTGTGTGTGTGTGTGTGTGTGTGTGTGTGTGTGTGTGTGTGTGTGAGGTACCATGGACAATGTAAGGTGTACCATATGTTGTTCTACAGCATCACAGCCAAAGCATTTGTGCTAGCACTATGCCTGACATGCTGGACAGGTGTGAGTTGTGCATGGTGAAGGATTCAGTTCACTGGCAGCACCCCCAACCATGTGAACTACCTCTGCCTGGAGTTACACTGCTATTTCCACGACCCGAGCTAGAAGTCAGGGTGCAACCTAAACATGAGCAGTGTCTGCTGGATGAGCTCTAATCATGATTACGTCCAAGACCAGGACCACATGTTCAATAATGTCTGCATGTGGACAAAACAAGTCAGTGATGGAGCAGGAAGTAGTACCAGTGCTGGAGTGGGATCTTTCATGGCCATGGCTATGACCACATTGGCTAACATCTGAAGATGTAGTGGCTCTTTGGCCATGTGGATGCTGACCCTCCCCCAGCAGACATTCCATAAGTAACACTGCACAATCCAGTTTGTCGTTCAAAGACTCACAAACATAGGTCATGTAGTCTCACGTGTCAGAATGCATGACATGCAGCACTCCAATGATCTCTTATAAGGCCTGGGTGGGACTTGCCTGTGCCTACATAACAGCCATGCATATGAGTAGCACCCACTGACACACCAACATCAAGAGGAGATCAGAAAGCATGCCTGTTGTATGTAGCATATGTAGCATACTACATAAACACAACTATTATAACTATATACCCATTTTATTATCTGTATAAATGGTGTACCTGGAGTATCAGCAGTGGACATTCTATGGCTGTCTTCTAGCTCTAGCTCTAGAGCCATCATGGCACTGGGAAACTCCCCTGACCTGCCTGGAATCATTATAGTTGACAGGAACTCCTTCATCTCAGTGAGTGGTGGTTCAGTGACAAGCTTACCCCAGTGGCTTTCTGCTGCTGTGCAAAAGCCCTGGTTCTAGTTATCATATTCACAATCATGTCAATGGGTCTGTGCCTGATAACCTTGTATTCATGGCCATGGCTGCCCATAGCATTCACATCATTAACCATTTTCAGCCAGACATAGTCAGGGAAGGGCCTGTCAACTAATGTTTTTGTTAAAATGTGTGAGCCATGGAGACGAAGGGCTTAGACTATAACATCATCTTCAGCATCTGAAAATGCAGGTTTATATGACATGGCCAGTTTAGGTGCCATGTCCCTATAGTGAAGTAAAAAGAAATTTTATCAGATAACTCTACAGGGGCTGTGTGCTTACAGGCCTGTCTACACTGGGCAGAAAACTAACAGTTATGCATGCATCACTATTAAAACATGTTAATAATGATATATAAATAAAGACATCTGACCAGTACCTTTAAATTATCTCATAGCCCCCCACCCCTTATGCCAAAAACACAAGTTCATGAGGTGAAAAAAACTTTTGGTTTTGTCCGGGATATAGAACAGCATTAGTAATAAAACAGTTTAGTAAAATGACATTTTAACATGTTATAAACTTCTGAAGTCAGACATGTGTCAACATCCTCAGGAAATGTTTCCAGAAAACAATTTTTGTATGTAATATAAGTCAATGATCATTATAAAAGCAACTTAAATCTTCACTAAAAAGAACATTGCAAAATGTAGACCAAACTAATTTCTGTAATAAAAAAGCAAAACTTCATACAATAACCCATCCTGCTATCATCCACAATGGCAGTAATACAACTTTATAATGGAATAAAAAGTATGTCGGCCATGTCACTTTAACATACATAAGCTTATCAAGTTAGAAATGTGTTAACATCCTCCAATGTTTCCAGAAACCCATGAATCACGTCAATCGCCCTGCTAGACAGGGGTCCAGGAAAGTAAATAATGTGGGAAGAAATATTCAGGGAATTGTTATGGCTAGGCTTGTATAGGCCCTAGGGCTGATAGCCTAGTACTAACCTATGAACCTATGAACCTATGAAATAGAATTAGGGCATTGTTGTAAAGTAAGTTCTATACCTTCATTACAAACACAACTGAGTAATGTACAGACATCACTCATTTTGCTAAGAAAAACATGCTAAAATCGTACTGTAAGTAGTACTTCTAAAGAACATATTATGCCTTGACAGAAATAGTAAGACAGTTCTCCTAAAATAATATAAAAGCAGAAAGTCTAAATAGTTAACCAGCAATTTATTTTGGTTTTGCAGCACTTGGGAAATCCAAGCAGTCTTCACTAGAACAATAGGCATTCCTTATTCCCAGGTTGGTTTTATATCATCCAGATTAACCCCTTGGGCACATGGAATATTTAAATCAGGTGTCAACTCATTATAATTCCTGACTCAATCAATCTAGTCAAGGTGCTGGGCAGATAGGGTTGATACGAGAACCTACACAGGTGAGTCTGTAAAACGGTGGCTATCTAATGCCTTAGAATTGTGACTCATTTGCAGTAGTGCATATCAAATTAAGTCTTTCACACTTCTGCTAATGGGAAGTACACTTACAGAGGGCATGTCAGAGAGAATAGGCTTACAGCAAAGGTATTTGTTTTTTTATATTTGCTGAATTAAGAGGTAGGTATTACATCACTTTTATTAAAATATTGTTAAAAGATAACTGCGAGTAAAACATATCTGTAAGTCGCACTTTATACAGAAAAAGTAAAAAAAAGACAAAATTATTGAAGATTGTAATACAACAATGTTCAAATCATCAGAAGTGAGTAATGCTCACAAAAATAAAGGGAAGAACACACTCTTGTCTTGCAGGATTTGTTTCTACTGTGACAAGCTTCAGAATTATAACTTCTGCAAGACTTCTATTGTGAAAGGAAAATGGACAAGTGTGAGAAAATGGGTATTTTGTTCCCTAAATGGAAAATTTAGAATTGGAAAGATAAATATATGTGCTTTATTTTCTCTACCTCGTAATGTCAGTGTTGATGTGACAAACACTGTTAATCTTGTTGATGTGTAATAGTAATGCAATGGATTCAATGAATGTTCCATTCATCAGAGAGTGATGTCTGTGTGAGAGAGATCATTAATGTCAACAGTTTAATGGTATAAGACCATGAAGTTGGTACACCATCACACAGATTCAAGTTTTTTTTTTCTTTTGTTTTTGGGTTCATCCTTTATGTGTCACTTGACTTTCATATCAGTGAATGTCAGAGGTGACTATCAGTTAATACTAAGATATCTATAATTAGCAAGACAATGACAAATGATGTGTACACCTCCACTGAAATAAGGCAATGCCACTGGAATATGATTCTCACTATTGTTTCACTAACTTTTAAGCAACATACATACCTTGCAACCCAATGATGATATCATGCCTTCAGATATGCTGTCTCACATTTGGAGCAAGACTTTGTCTGTGGAGTATGCAGTTCATGCACAGTTCTCTAGTTTGTGGACCTAGATAGATAGCTGTTCAAATCCAGAAAGGTCAAAATAATATGTGAGTGCATTCACATAAAACACTGCCATATCTAACATTCCCCCCAAATATGTCCATCCCTTTTAGGCCAAACAGGCCTTTCAGCACATTGATGAAGACATTTCATTTAAATATGTGTTCTGTAACCTTTGCAGTAAGATTTATCATGTGGCATATGCAGTTAATACTAACTTTTCTAGCATGTGATTTTAGGCAGGAGTTCTAATCTGGAAATCTAACTATACAAAACAATATTGATGTACAAGAGTGCTTATCCAACAGACGGTGATATGGCTAACTCACACTTTTCTGAACAGTAACACAACTAAAGCCTTTTGTTCCCACAGAAGAAATTTTAGAGGATACATGATCGTTCAAAACACTGCTTAGTTCAGACCCTGAAGTGTGTCCTTTATGATACCTGCACAATAAAGTCTGCTGTGGCAAAAGCAGTTAATACACAGCTCTTTAGAGTGTGGAGCTTCATAGGCAGGGATTTAAATCTGGTAATGTATGTCTGTCAGGAGTGGCATACTCAAATGATGGTGATATAGCATACTCTATAATATGCATCCTGAGATATTGTTGGGGCCCATTGAGGCTGTGGTTTTTGGCTTTAGTGAGCACCTCCAGGTCCTGCTTCCTGGTAGTAGTTGGGGGGTTGCTAATAGGTATTTCATGTGAGGATGTAGGGGGAGAGTGGGGGTGAAATATGAGCTGAATTTGTCAGTCAGCAGATTCACTATGTCAATCTTCTCAATGAAGGTGGCAACAGCAACCACCAATTCACCACACTGCTCTGTGCTGCCTTTGAGGTTATGGACATAGCTGTGGAAGGCTTTGTGTTTGTCTTTATCCTGTAAGGCTATCTTGACATTGTAAATGGCCATATTGGACTTAATTAGTCCTCTTGGTTTCCTGTGTATTTTAATTAGAAAGTTCTTATCTTTATGGGAGTTGCTCTTCCTGATTTTAGCTATGAGTTTCTTCCTTTTATTATATGCACTATTAAGGTTAGGATTCCACCAGTGTGTCTTTTGTTAGAGCTTGTTTTGGGCTTACTTCTAGTGGGCATAGCAGCATCTATACAGCTGTTCACATTGTTGTACAGGATTTCTGTGAACAGTTTTGCATAGGTTGCTTTAAACTCAAGGTTAGAGGGGCATTGAATTTTGACAAACTATTGCTTAATAGGATGTAGTTTGCTTTGGAATGCTTCCTAACTGTTACAGGCTTTGGTGGGATTACTGATTTGATTTTTATTTCTAAGGAGACATTTTTGCAGTCTAACCTCATCAGTGAGGATGTGACACTTAGTGGTGGGCAATGCCTTCTCATATTGGTAATGAGTACCAGTTCCAATATCTTTGAACCTCTGGTCAATGTGCACACTAATTGGTCAAGGGAATTTGTGTTAATAAAGTACAGGAATCATTGTGCTTGGGAGTTTAAATCAATATATGTTTCCCGGTATATAGAGGGATGGTTAACATCTCCCATGAACAGAGTATTTGGTTTGATGGTGAGTGTCACCAGTAGGTCATGGTATGAGCTATGGGATTCTTGAGACAAAGATAGTGACATATAGCTTGCTAGGATATGGTGAGGGACTTTTTTTTCCATGGTGATTTGCAAGTGGGTAAACTCCAGAGTATTGTCCTGTTTAACGAACCTAAAGGTATATTTGTTGCTAAGTAGACCGAGACACTTCCACTTTTTGTCCCTGATGGTCTAAAAGTGTGAAGGCACTGAAGCCCTGCACTTTTGGAGTACTTTCTGCAGACTTAAACCATGTCTCAGTAATAACACAGATGTGTATATTCTCAAGAGTGAAGAGTGCTAGCAGGGTGTGGAGTTTCTTGTTTAGGCTCCTAGAATTGAGCAGTGACACCTTTAGGTTTATTTGGGTTTTATTTGCTATGCCGGTAGTTTTGTTAACTTGGCATGATGGGCAAAAGTGCCAAACCTTTTTTTTGCTACATGCTACATTTTGGCCACTTCATTGTTTTACTAGCTGGCTTACCCTGTTTGTTGGAAGTGTTTTTCTAAAAGATTTTCTGATCAAATTTCACCTTTCCAGCTTTTTTTGCAGTATTGAAAATGTGCAGAACGTACCTTCCAACATCTCAGAACAAGAAATCTGGACAAAGACTTATATAATAGGGGGACAAAGGTTGAAAGATAGGGACACTTTTTAAATATTCCCCAGGATTCATGAAGCTTGCGCCAGGCGCAGGCGTAGCATAGGCAGAATAACGCCAAATATGGCCGTTGAACAATTCAGGTACGATCCAATACCACGTGCACTACCGGCATACGCCAGAACTGCGCATCCCTTGGCATAGGTATGCTAATCACCCCATGCGCAGTGTCGCACCATGCAAATGAAGGCATATAGCAATTCATGGAGTGGTGCAGGTGTAGCATAAGGCCACGGAAATGTAAAGCAAAAAACACGGTTTACATTTTCTCAAGCAGAACATCTGAGTTATGGAAGCGGACCAGACTCATGTGTTACAAAGTTAACATATGCCAGTGGCTAAATACACAGCCAATGGCATAAGAAAGGATGCACAACATCTAGAAAACAATTTTAATGTCATGTCCACAGTAATGCAAAGTACAACCGCAGGGCATGTGTGCGCAAACTGGAACATAAAGAAAATATATAAAAATGTCATAAAATCGCAATGTAATACAAATCAGGTGTACACCATAATACACAATGGTAGGCATGGAACACCACAACCAAGGTGCAAGGGTTGCTAAGGGCCTGCGACAGTGTTCGGCACGGTAACTATGAATTAGTAGTCAATGCCATGCAAATGAGGCAGATAATACTGAATCACAAATGTCCCGCCGGATGAAGGTTGAACCATACGGTGCAGCGCTATAACACCGAGGAGTGGCTCAGAGGAGATACATGACATCAGCAGAGGGGTGTGCTACCGTAGCAGTAAGAACATTGGAGCAATGCAAATCTGGCCTGGCCGTTGCTAAGCAAAGCTGCAGGACAGGGGTGGGGAGGAAGGTATAGAATCGTTTAGTTGAGAGCACACATGGTGCCCAAAAGCGCATGTGTACGGGGATGAAAACGTACCCGAAACCCAGTAAGCAGATGCCTTGTAAAAGTAACAATAGCACAAACAGGAAGGTCAGGGGAAGTAAAGAAGGAAATGCCGAAATAGGGTAAATGGCATACTAATGAGCAATCAACACCAATCAACTCACGGCGGGGAATCAACGGCAGCTGTCAAGTCTGCTCACAGAAACCTGCAAAACAGGGTAGGGGAGGCATTGGAATGCAAAGAAAGGAGGGGAGGCATTGGATTGCAAAGATAGGAGATCTGTCATAGCAGAGCAAAGCAAACCGACAGTAGACCAGCAATAACACACATTACGCAAGATACGCCAGGTCTAGGAAAGTACAAATTAAAGCAGGCTGACGTATGCATGCCAGAAAATGGTAGGTGGAACATGCAGAAATGTAAAGGGAAGGTCAAGAGGTAATCCACGGCAGCCAAATGTAATTCAACACCAAAGGCACCACAATAGTAGTTCCGGTAGTAAAACACATAAGATATCCTGTAGCTATGATCGTACATACACACCCTATGACATCATCGGTGTTCACAGCACAATAGTATAAAGTGTGAAAGCACCCTACACACACCTGTGAATTCCCAAACACTGCACCATAGGTGTAAACACACGGAGAACTTTTAAAATGTACATGTTGGGAGCTGCCATAGCTGTGATTCATCAGCATGTGTTAGAGACTGACGGTGTTGTGGAGGATGATGCCGACAACCACCGCAGGCCCTGGAGGAGGAGAAGAGTGTTCAGACCAAGGATAACCTACCAGGGGCTACATGATCTGGAGATAGTAGAGTGTTACAGGGTGGACAGGGACATCTTACAGCAAATAGTGGAGCTGTGCCGGCCACGCCTGAGAACCAGAAATAACAGAGGGGAACCCATCCCAGTGGACACAAAGGTATGTGTAAGCATGCGAATACTAGCCACAGGTACCTTTCAAAGGCCAACTGGAGATATAATGGGGATCTCACAGGCATCAGCATCCAGGGTACTAGACCAGTTCCTGGATGCCATGTTACCACATGCCAATCAGCATATATACTTCCCCCAAACTCAGGAGGAGTTGGCCAGCAATATGCGTCACTTCCACTGTGTGGCACACTACCCGTAGGTACTGGGTGCGATAGACTGCATGCACGTACAAATCAAGTCACCACCCAGTGAGCATGGTAGGCGCTACATAAACCGCAAGGTATTCCACTCCATCAACTGCCAGGTCATGTGCAATGCCCAGGGCATAATCATGGATGTGTGTGCTGGCAGCCCTGGAAGCTACCATGACTCCCATATCTGGCATGCCTCACAGCTGTATCAGGTATTTGTCAGGGGGAACATCCAACATGGCCACCTTGTGGGGGATGCTGGCTATGCACTGGAGCCGTGGATGATGACTCCTATCAGAAATGCACACACACCCATGCAAGAACACCATAATGAGGCACACGCACAAACCAGAATCATCATAGAGCATGTGTTCGGAATGCTGAAATCACGGTTTTGGTGCTTGGACACATCTGGTGGAGCCTTGCAGTACTCTCCAGGCACGTGTGCCCACATCATCATAGTATGTGCCATGCTACATAATATGATCCTGCGGAAACAGCTGCAGCAGGGACAAAATGGTGAAGGCCCTCATAACCCACCGCATTTACTAAGGCCATCACAGGCACAGAGGGATTCAGACCATGAACACACTGTGCCAGCCCCAGTAGGCAGACGGAGGCATGCCCAATATGCCTACGCCTTGGCAAAGAGGGAACGTATAGCACATACGCTGACAGTGTAGGCCCCTACGGACTGACACACCTCTCCACCTGCACACACAGTAAAATGGATGGCACACAAGCACGAACACCTGTAAATTGTAATGTATAGGTGGCCCACTGTGTGAATCCTACATAGGCAGCCCTCAAACATTGTACACACAACAGCTATTGGAACATGGAATGTCAACACCTGAACAGTACATGCGCCTATCAGCATATGTTGGTGCTGTGTGTATAGGTTCCCAGGTACATCGGTAGGTACATGGCCGATTGTCAGAGGCCATACACCAAATGGGGCAAACAGTGTCTGCTATCGCCACAACATCGAGTAACCAACTGCCGCGTAGAGGAGCAGAGGCAATCGTGGGAGCACATGTGTTTAAGCACTGTTCTGCAGACACTCAGCACGGAGTCCCTGCTGCGTTAATGAGGGGCTCCACATAATATAATCATAGATGTTGTGTCAAGGCATGGGGTGTACCCATGACAGGTATTCGTCACCCCAGCATGCTCCACCCACGGTCGTTTGAAGGTGTAGCACAGTATCATGTGTGGCTCACTGTGATATACATACCCAATGCCGGAGCACATACAGTAAACATCACATGGACATACCATTAACTGAACTCATCAATATTTAAACTAACTGAGTTACCCATGTGACTGCAGTATGGAGTAACAGCTGTAGTGTACTCCACATACAAAACGACATAACACGTGTACAAATCCCAGATGGCCATATGTTAAATGCAGTGACCGTCGTGCATGTTCCCAGTCCCATGTCCTGCAAGGGATGTAACGTAATTCCGAAGGCATGAGTAATGCATGTTGGATGCAGGTCATCAGATCATATGTTTAGCACACATTACTGGGTATATGCATTGCCCACTGCTGGTAAGCGACGTTTAAATATGACTATATGGATATGCGCAAAACAGGGATAAGCTACTAAGAATATCACGCAGATCACGGTGAATGATGTCCAGAACAGGTGAAACCAGCATTATTTACCCCTGTACTAATAGCACCTGCTCCGAAGGGTAAAACAACCACTGCCAGGTGTAGAACACGCAATCATATATAGAAGCACCTAACGCTATTGCTAGGCAAGATGCACCTATGGTAGGGTTGCCACCTCTTCAAATTACTAATGTGGGACATACGTCAGAAGTTTGCAGGCCGACACATTCACCCGACCAGTACGGAAAGCAGTACTGCACTGTTTTGCCTAGATAAAAGCTCATTCTTGTAATGTTTACTTACTTATTCTGTTTGTTGGTTCAGATACAGAATAACTGTTTTATCGATTATTACATAAACTATAGGAAATAAGTATGTTTACAAATATTTTGCAGGACACAACTGCCCAAAGAGGGACTGTCCCTCGCAAAGTGGGACAGCTGGCAACCCTAACCTATGGCAGGTGTGTAATGTGACAGGTACAGACACAAACGTGCGGAGTCCAGGAAACAGTATACACCAACAAGTGCACAATGAAAGGTGTAGCTTGCCTGTCACTTTCCCTGTCAGATATATATATATATATATATATATATATATATATATATATGTACACATAGGGCGATGGTGATATATACGGATTCAGCGATATCTGCAAATATATATAGATAGGTCAACGACATTTATAATACCTTTGAGGTACAAATACTTATGATACCGCCAACTATGGAATGTGTAGCATACCGACATGCGTAACCACGAGGCTGAAAGACCGAAAGAGAACAGTACAACCGCGAGTAATAGTATGATGATATGAATGGATAATTCGTTACCACTGCTGCTGTTGTGGTCCACGTAGGTACTGTGTTCAACTGTGTGTGTGAGTGCCGTAGCCTGTGTATGTGTGTGTTGAGGGTGCCGTGTGTGTCCCCGTGTGACTGTAATGTGTGTGTGTGTTCGCATCATGTGTCTGCTAGTGCCAATTCAGAGGTAGATGATTACAGTAGGTGTGGGTATAGCTAGCCATAGGCATACGGTCACCACCTGTCCCACATTAGGAGGGACAGCCCCTCCCTGGGCAGGTGTGTCCTGACGTAAAACATTACAAAGGGCAAATGTCCGAGATCGTAGGACATTAATATGTCCCATACATAATGTAATAGTTGCATTAAATAGTTATGCCTGTATGTAAGAAACGTGAATGTTACATGCAATATGATAAGTAGCCAAAGTCCAACAACAATAGGTATGTATTGAGGATAAAAGTATGTGCTATCCTGTGTACTGACCATCGCTATGTGTTGGCCTGTAAACACCGCTGTGTGTCCCGGAAGTGTCCAACAATGGCCATATGGAAAGGTGTCAACCCATAGCAAAGAGGTTCTGTTACCAACACAACCGCAATGACTGCAAATATCTGGGACAGAAATACATGGGATAGCTGTCATGTAGATATATCCCTTTAAATATCGCTGCAATTCCGGAGGTATGGAAGTATCAACCTCACCTGCATATTATATAGAAACCAATTAACAATGGCCCAATGTACAATCCCATAACATAAGTCTACTAACTGATACCTCTTTAATAAGGGACGGAGCCCACACACATATATATGGAATATGTAGAAATGCAAGCCCCACAAACCTGTATATGGTACGTACACCCCCCGACATCTCCCACACTAGAAACTATAGCAATACAGACTGTAATAACAGCACAGACATCCAGTCAGTCAATTACTACTGCAGAACCGTCGACATACCTTGTGAGAGACACAATTAAAGGCGCCATGCAAAATTGCAGCCATTGTATAATGGAACAAATGGCGGTTACAGGTTTTGTTTGCAATAGTCCGTTAACAGACGTTGGGATGACAGGTACACCTACATGTTGAACCACATACTCTAGCTGTCACACACAATCCACGGGGACATGAATCCAAAGTATACTTGTCTCTATGCATAGCAGTTGCAATTACACATAACAGAACGCAATACAGGCCGTCTCCCCGAAGGTAGGGCAAATGGCCAACGCCCAAGTGGAGAAGTCAATTATACCCCACTGTTGCCACGTAATTGCCGAATGTAGTAGCTGCAAAGCTGATATGCAAGTAATTAGTCACTCAGAATCACTAATAGGCGGCAGGAAACCACATGTTACAGGTATCGACATACATAAGGAAGACTTGCCAGACATTCAAACCGTATGCTCATACAAAATACCCATGTAAGCAGTGAGAGAGAGATAGAGATGAAAGTATGTAACGATAACAAGGTATGTAGAACACTCAGTATGTAAGTATATGTATAGCATGTTTTGTGTTAATTATTTACTGTATGTATAGCACGTTTTGCATTAATTAAAAGTGTCCGCAATGCATAACGTGGGAAAAGGTATTTATGTAGTGATGTCTTGCTGAGCATAGTTAAGCTTCTAGAAACTGTGCATCCAGCTGTGGGCCACAAGGTA
The DNA here is from genome assembly GCF_019279795.1 of Protopterus annectens. Taxonomy (NCBI): domain Eukaryota; kingdom Metazoa; phylum Chordata; order Ceratodontiformes; family Protopteridae; genus Protopterus; species Protopterus annectens. The sequence continues at coordinate 996,179,204 of NC_056732.1, read as the reverse complement.
CACATCACAGACACCACAAGGGATGCTACATGAGGGCTTTAAACAGAACAATTACATACAACCCGCCATCAGTGGTAGGGTATGTCCAACAAGTAGGTGCCATAGCCGGGGATAGTATATGTTGATATACTGTCACAGTAGGCATGTGTATGGGCATATCATGACAATGACATGTCTAAGGTGGTCCCGCTGTGCAAGTATGCTTTGCATTATGGGATACTATGTAAAATATGTGTAATGTATAGTATTGTAGGTAGATATGTCAGATATTCTACACAGCATAACAGGCATATCATGCATACCACAGGTATCGTCTATCGGCATGTACAATAACAGGATACATATGGCTTGCAGGCATGGGACATTGTAATAGCATGATAGCCAATCTAAATGGAAGGGCTACCAAGTAACCATGCACAAAGGACATGTAATAGCTTCACAGGTTCATAGTGGGGTACTATGCAGTCTGGCAAGTCTATGTGTAAGCACAACCACAGTGTTCACACCAGTGGCACCTCTCTAGGGTAGTGTCCTGTGATCAGCAGAGCCATGTGTTACCTGCACCCCTGCACAGTACAGCCACTGCAGTGATCCCTGGCGTACATGTGTGTCCCAAACACCAAGGGAGGTATCACATGAACAGTGCTACTGAGTGTCCCTGCGTGATGTACATAGGAGTCATGTTCCAAAGCATGGTGAGTGTCCGGTTTGGGAATGTAACCCTCAAGCACATCCCACTCATTGTTGTGTGTGTGCACATATCCATGAGCATGTTGCTCACAGTGGCATCTGCATATGTCATGTATGTGGAGTATATCCATTAATATTGTTGTGGACATGGGCCCTGTCTGTTCAGCAGAGGTCACCCCTGAGTATGTAGTATGCAAATGTGTACAGACGTGGTGTCCGTAGTTCAGCCGCATACCTTAGCTGTCAGAGCTCAATAAACATCATGGCGTGTTAATGTTGTGGTATGTAAAGCTGTAGCTGTTGTGTAAGGTACACCCTAAATGGGGTGGTGTACCCTTGAACATGTGTAGAAGTCTTGAGTTCAGAGGTACAATGGGTGCCTATGTAGCAGCTACACACCCAGTACAGATAGGTGTGGCCATGTAGAAGGATATCCACGCCACAGTGGCAATACGGTAATCACAGGAGTGGGTGTGACATACGTGTGTACTATAAACATGTACAATGTGACACGTATGTAGGGGATTCCACCTATGTGATAGTGGGTGAATGGTGTAATGCAAAGGTGATGTCCATGGACCTTGTGTCATGCAGCTTGAGGCCATGATATTCATATCAGGTATCTGTCACAGTGACACCCATATGGATGGAGTCAGTATCAGCTGGTGGATCAATCATGGTGCTTTGTATGCAGTGGTTTGCAAAGCTAGGCAGGGAAAGTCTCTCTGTGCTAGCCTGTACCTCAGGGAAGCATATACTGAACATGAGGGGCCCTATGACTGAGGACTGTGGTATGCCAAATGTAACTGAAATGCAGTAGGTACTATGGTATGCTACCCTCATTGTGTGTCCTGTCCATGAGCCACGTTGCATAACATCCTGAGACATAGGGTACGATGTGCAGGTGGATGTGTATGTTGTCAATACCAGAATGGAGAACGGTGCTGAGAGGCAATGAGAGGACAATGTAGGATGTGTGGACTCCCGTACCATCATCGACTACCCTGGTAACTGTATGAAAGGAGTCCACCAGGTGTAGGGGCCATGCTCTGGCCCTAACAAGTCCAACCCGGGTGGCATCAAAGGACCGGAGCCCAACAATGTCTCTGTGAATGACGTCCTTGATGATATGCCCCATAGCCGTGCAGAACATTCCAGTCAGGTGTGTAGGACTATAGTCCCACTCGTGCATTGTGGTGCCACCTGTGTGGGTTTGTGATGAATGTTGCTGTGTGCCATTCAGGGGCCACAATGTCTGATACAAGTCTATTACCAAATATGGTGGCCTAGTGGGGAGACATGTCGTTCAGAGGTTTGTGGACATCACGTCCTGGGACTTTGGAAGGTGACATGGGGCCAGTGTCCCAGGACATATAGAGTGCAGGTTAGTACTGTGTAGGTGTGACTACAGGGACACCGCAATGTTCCTGCATGGATTGTGGCCCTGTAGTGAGTGATAGGGTGTAATGTTAGCATTGAATCCATCCACCAGCATGTTGCCAGCATCACCTGGGTCTGTAATGTTCCTGAGTGACTGTTGTATGTGAGAGCAGATGTGGGTATTGCCAGTGACTACTGACATACCACCATAATGCTTTGTGGTACACCCCGGAATGTGTCGCAGTAATGTTTACGTAGCTAGTCATGGAGTATGTGATGAGGGATCCCGTGGCCCTACCAAGGCTGACCAGTGAGCTACCCCACCCATGGGATTGTACACCACTGTGCAACAGCCTCCACCTGTTGTTGTACATTATGTCCATGGAACATAACCACCAGAGTGGCGTCTGGTATCTGGTGTGTACCATCATGGCTCTGTGTGGCATAGCATGATCCATGCAGTTGTGTACGTGCTAATGAAGTGCATTGGGGTGTGTTGCAGCATTTGTATGTGCAATGTCCATCTGCACGGGTGTCATGACATTAACAACCGCTGTCATAAGGCATCTGTAGTAGGTGTTGTAGTACTCATGTACTGTGTATGTCATGAAGGGTGTGGTTCCGGGATGTGGCTAACAAGGTTGATTAGCATATGTTCAGAATCCACCAATGAGGGGATGACCACAGGTGTAGAACAGCAGTCACATGTTGGTAGTGTTCATGTCATGGTTAATGTTGGTCTTGGAGGTGGTGTGTATGGGTTTATCCAGCCGAGTGGAAGTTATGACTCATGGATGTGTCAGTACATGAGTGGCTATCCCAGTTAAGTGTGGGTTAGTGTCAGTCACACATCAGTAGTAGCTGTCTGAGCCCTACTGTCCAGTACACCAACAAATGAGGTCTGGTAACCATGGAGTATGTAGTGGAATCTGTAGCTTGTTACAATGTGTATAGTGGTTCCGGACACAGTTAGTTGCATGTGGAGCAAATCTGATGCATTGTGCTAAGTAACTAGCCAGGATGTGTGTACAAAATAGTGGGATGTGGGAACACCTCAGCTGTGGGTGTGCCAGTCCAGGTATGTGCCTGAAAGGTATGGTCTGTCTATAACCTGTCATTGCAGGTGTGCTCTGCAGAGCCGAGAGGCAGGTCCCAGTCACTGCAGAGATATTGGAGTGGTGCATTCTAAGGTGTGCCTTGCCTGCGTGCATCACAGAGGAAGATGCAAGCATTGTGTCACGTGACCCCATGTCTTGCTTGCCAGTTCCCATTATGCCGGTGACTGTTATTGGAAACTGTGCAAGACAGGCAGTATAGAAGCAGCAAGAGCCTTACATGTGAGCTGTACTCCCAGGGCTGACAGGTGCAGGTCATCTGTGCCAAAGCATTGTGCTTGACCAGGTCAGTCAAAGCGGACAGATACCAGATGCCTGTGGAATGACAGCAGAAGCATAGGCAACTGTTGAAGTGACACAGTCAGTCATTGTACAGTGGTATCGGGTCTGGATGAATGCATAATGCTCCCCAAGGCTTGGCCCACACCTTCAGGGCTACAAAACTGGTGAGCTATTGCATGTCCCTGCACACGTAGTCTGTGAAGTGGCATCTCAGGGCAGTCACACTAACATGGAGAATGACAAGTCACAGCGTACCTGGTGAGGTGTGGCATGGGTGCATAGGTTATGTTGCAGAACCAGTTACCCGACAGCAAGATGTAAGCTACTATCGCCTTGTGTAGCCTGCTGTGTGGAACTGCAGTGTGACCGCCTACAGATTCACCTATGACTGGTGTGTTGTGTATGTTATAACACACTATTGGCTGTATGTGATGGGCACACATGAGTCTGTGGGCTATAAGTTGGTGATGTGTTCCGTATGGGGGCTTCCTCTGGTGCCTACACAGAGTATGGAGATGTACTGCACACGTTGTCCTTGTATGTGTGCCCTGTGGTGGAGATCATGTGAGACTATGTGATGAGTGGGGTGTGTTGCGAATGTTACACATCCCCACATGACTGTCAGGTGCAGTCAGGGTTGGTGACAGCATTACCCCCAGCAGGGCTGCATAAGTGCATCCCCCACAGGCTGTAGTGTCGTATGTTGGGAGGTGAGCATTGAATGTGTACATGAGACAATTGCTCTATTGCCACATGTATGACATATCCATCTTATAGACAGGCAATAGCACTGGTACGTGACAGTTGGACATGCCTGTATATACAACCATGTCTCACAGGATATGTGAGTTACGTATGTACAACAGTTGTTGTACCATAAGCAAGCTGGAAATCTTAGCACAGCCAGGGTACCTGTGGGAAATGGTGTGGAATGGGTGCTATATTATTCAGTAGCTCATGACATGCTCACAAGTTCTATACAAGTGCCTAGCATGACCATAAAATGCAGATAGGGTGTTGGATAATATCAACCCACAAGTGGTGACGACAGTCATAATGTGTGGCACTGCACTATAACCCTGCTGAGTATGGTGTGTATGTCCATGAACCATTATCACTGTAGATGTTAGCAGTACAGATGTAGAAGACAGTACAGATGTTTGATTACAAATACCTTTGTATGTCACAGGAGTGTTCTACCAGTGGCCTGTTGACAGACTCACAACTACAAATGGTGCCAGAGTGACATGTGCATATCACACCAGTGCCAGCTACAGTAGAACAGGGTTAATGTGTTGTACTCCACCCTCATTGTAGCCCATACCACACAGACAAATGTTAGGCATCTGTGTATGTAAGGATGTGAATGGCCATGACCTATGAGGAATAGCTGTGTCAGTGTGTTGTGAACAACATACGGAATGGGCTGTGTGGGTGAGGTGTGTGACATATGTGCACATTCTGATGGATGATATCAGCATTGTCACCACTAGGTGAACATCCCTGTACCCATTAACTACCACCTAGGCTGTGGTCATCATTATGGACACTGTGTAAGTGATGGTGCTGTGCAGTACACCTCCCTGACTTGATGACATCTCCAGGCACCTTAGGTAGTCATATGAGGTAACCATGTCATGACAGGGTGCCATCCATGAGCACGGAGATCATTGGACAGGCATATACAGCACTGGGGTGACCAGTATTGGATCACATATCACCTTTAAGGGGTAATGGCCATGCGTGTATGGGTGATACTAGCCTGCACAATCCTCACCTCCACTATGCAGCATGCTGTCTACCTTGCTTAAAGACATCTGCTACACCATGATGATGGACATGCTACATGTCCATATCCTGATCTATAAGATATACGTCATGGACATCCACCATCCGAATACTAGGATCGCCACATGCTGGACAGATCCCTGTGCCATACATGTGACATACTCCCGCCAAACCATGCAACCCTGTCCATTAAAGCTGCACATGTCATCCCAGTCATACATGGTGTGATGGCCGCATGGTAGATGTAGTATCAACTGTCTGGATCAGTAATGTGGCACTGATGCACCTCACAGTGACATAATGGCTGTCTGTTACAGCTAGGAAACCTTGCCCATACATGCTATGGTTCATAAGCATCCCTGCGAATTACGTCTGACTAACCATTGTCCCATGTCTATCACATGTGCAACACAGGCGATCCATGGCAGGATGTTGAACAGCTGTACAGTGCTGTGTAGATGTATATGGCAAAACACATGCATGTACAGGTTTCCATGTGTATGTATGCAATGTCACTGCTCAAGTCCATTAAGGCTGTGTCTGTGTTGATATGTGACATATACACAGCATCAAGGTCAACAGCATTACCGTGGACACATCCAGGCATGTGCAGATAGGTAAGAACACCAGTGCAGGCAAATAGGCATGCCCACATCAAGACAGCATTCACATGGAGTATGAACACTGTAATGAGGTGACACACATATATGGTGATGATATCCAATGCACAATGGGTGGTACATGTGTGTGACACAAACACATCAGTCGTGTCCGTGTCATGATGATTTGCAAAGATAACTGTGCAGATGTACTAGTTGTCATAGACATGTATGTGCAGCAGTATCTCTGTACATCTCTGAAACTGTGACCTGTCACCATCATTATGTCTTACAGATAATGCCTCGTACAGCCACCAGGAGAATGATGTCCTCATCCCGTACCTCCATGAGAACTATGAGGTGTTGTTCAGCCATGTGCCACAGCATGCCCAGCAGCGGGACGACCTGTGGCAGGATCTTCGCAGGAGGGTGAACAATGTGGTTGGCCATAACCGCACCTACCAGCAGGTGCGCAGACACTAAACGGACTTGATATGACATGCAAAACAGCGTACCACTGCAATTGCCAGGGAACTAGGTGGAACAGGTGGTGGGCCACCAACCCAGCCCCCACTCACACACACCAAGGAGCTACTGGCCAGTCTGGGGACACCCTCAGAACAGCATCCAGAAACTCTAGCTGCCATCGTGGAGGTGGGTGTCTCCCAACCAATGAGCCTGGCCTTGCCTGGTAAGTCAGTACTGCACATATGGCTACTATGTCCCATTTAGTTGCATGTGTCACTGTACATTATGTAAAGTAACAACATATGCAAGGTATGTGGACACACAAGCTGCATACTACAGTATGCCACCCTGTGTATGCACACATGTGCATACTATATGCTATTATACAGGCGAATGTGTTAGCATGCACAGTGCACCCTGTGGCTGTCATACAGTCATGGATAATGTTCATACTGCTGTGTCACCCCTATACAGGTACCTCTGGCGTGCCGCACAGACATGAGTCCGTTGCAGGTAAGACTGTCATCAGTATCAGGCACGTTAAAGCATAGATCTATTTGCCATGTGGCCAGTTAACACTTGCACACTTGATGTTTGTTCCAGTCATGATATACAGGTCGCAGCACCCATCATTCACACAGGCCACCCATGTGCAATATATACAAATGAAATGATACACCAACTTGAAACCACAGTATTTGTCATTGCTACATGTGTGGTCAGCTGTGCATACAACAGTGGAGGTGTTCTACAATGGAGGCATATGTAGTATGCACTGGAACAACATGTGTGGTACGCAAACAGTACCACACAGTGAGCTGTGATATGGGCAGCCCACAGGTGTCACCATTGTGTTGTATGCCCCTGCATTGGGTGCACACATTGTGATGTGCCATTTGACATGTCCCAGACATGTAGTGTTCTGGCTGCAATATTGTCACACTATCCCAATACCCATACCCCACATACCACACATACAACCCGTTGTCTGCATAGCCCTGTGGATGGTGACATATCTGACATCTATGGGTGTATGTCATATGGGACAACACAGACATGTGAGATAGATGACCATCACACACATTTGGCCAACACATGTGCACACATGACCATGGGGGATGGCCAGAGACACATAGCCACACAGTAGATGTGATGTGTATACACCCTGTTGCACATTGTCCACACATGGTCCACGTATAGCCTTAGTTGACTGATTATACAGTTGATGTGGTACACTGGACATCCTAACAGCCTGTGCACAGCTAGTGGAGGTGTCACTGAATTCTACCATATAAGATCAGTTGCACATCACGACTGTGTCATAGCATGACAGTAGTCACCTGTACATCTTCCACAGACATTGACACCACATCAGGCCACAGATACTGTACATTCCCCTTGTTGCTGTAGGACATCACCGTTAGCTGTGCACCTCGTGTGTGTGTGGTACATCAATGTCATGTGGGAAATGGTGAATTGACATGTCCTCTATGTGTGGACATGGTTGCCAGGCAGCTAAGACCCTGTAGTTGTTGGGCAGGGATGTCAGCTGTAGGCCTCCGGTGACCTGTCACTTGACACAGAATGGTTTGGTGTGTATACACCTCAGCATCATGGGTCACAATCCACAGTTCTTTCATGGGTATGCATGCAGTTATGGCTATGCAATGTGTACATATTATGCATTGTACAGCAATATAAATGCCTCAAGATGCCATGCAATGGCACAGTTTCTGTACTTCACACTGTATAGCAATGTAGATGGCTCACACTACCTTTCCATGCTCATGCACATTTGCTAAACATGCATTCTATCTGTAGGGCATACAGACAACACCACAATGTGATGCCCATTACGATGCTGTACATGTGTCAGGACATCATTGTGTCAGACATGTATGCATGTTAATGCACACGTCAGCAGAGTACATGTCAAGGTCACATCAGCCATGTGTACTGTGATCCTGTTCTGGTCCACATGGTGTATCATGGGGATGCATGCATACTACCATGATTGTGTGAACTGCATGGCTACTGATATGACACCTGCTTGCTGTAGTGTGCACCCCAGGGAGGTATGCTTACTAACACTATTAATGTCTGAGCTGCATGCCTTCTGCTGTACCACAGGCATGCTGCCTGCCATCTGTCAAATCACATGCATAGTGTGTCTGTGTGTGTGTGTCTGTGTGTGTGTGTGTGTGTGTCTGTGTGTGTGTGTGTGTGTGTGTGTGTGTGTGTGTGTGTGTCTGTGTGTGTGTGTGCGTGTGTCTGTGTGTGTGTGTGTCTCTGTTTGTGTGTGTGTGTGTCTGTGCGTGTGTCTGTGTGTGTGTGTGTGTGTCTGTGTGTGTGTGTGTCTGTGTGTGTCTGTGTGTGTGTGTGTGTGGCTGTTTGTCTGTGTATCTGTCTCTATTGTAATTTAGAGTCTTTCTTTGCATTCACAGGTGATGTAGGTGCATTACCCTCCTGCGGTCCATCTGATGTTAGTGTCCCCACATATACTAGCAGTGATGAACATATGCATGAGGTAAAGGCAGGGTTGTCAGGGGATGAATCTGTGCCAACGGTTGCCATCCCAGCTATGTCCCCCTCTTCCCCGCACACAGTTCTGCTGCCAACACATACCGCATCACCAGTGGCCATAGAGGAAGGACAGTCACCGTCTGTTAGTGTGGAACAGGAATGTGTGGTGGCTACAGAAGGTGTGTCTACACACCATGGTGTCAGTGTAATGACTGCAGATGTGCCACACAGGCATGTGGCCGGTGCTGCTCGTAGGAGGACCTCTGGCAGACATGCACCTGCAGGACAGAGTGCAGCAGCTGGTATCACCAGACGCATGTTCCAGACTGTAATGGTAGCACAGACACGTGCTGAACGGCACACCAGGGAAGGGCAGAGGCTGCAGCGGGCTGCTATCCGTACCATAAATAACAACATCCAGGCATTGGCAAATGCTCAACAGCAGATTGCTGATGTTCTTGACAGGCGATTGTGTCACATGGTCGGAATCCTTGACTGTGGCATGGCAATCCGCAAGCGTGAGCTGTCTGTGCTGGAACATCTGGTAGGAGTGAGGCGTAGGCCACGTGGACGTAGGCCAGCCACACCACCTAGTGCAGGTCAACGTGAGCGTGCCACCTCACATGCCCGGTCCCATAGTGCCAGTAGCAGTAGCAGTGCAGCTGGTGCTGCGCTGTCCACACCAGGACACAGCAGGCCACATGGATGTGGCCCTGGACATTCCCAGCAGGGACACGGTTCCAATGGACATGTGTCATTGGACAGTAGCCAATCTGTACCTCCGCCTCATAGTGCCCGTGCAACCCCTGGCAGGCACAGGTCACGTGGCTGTGGCCGGACACAGTGAGCTGTACAACCTGGTCTGTACAATCTGGAGCTGTCAATAATACCCCGTGTAGGCCTCACAAAAGCCAGAACTGTGTGCACACATACACGCACACAGCAAAGACATCTGTAGGGCACAACAACAACCACATGCATACTGAACAGACATGTCCAATCATATCACTGGCCTTTACCCACACACATGATGACATCAATTGGTGCAGCCTATGCCCCTGGCAAACATTATCACCCTGTGCATATGATGAAGCCTGTGCCGCATCCCTGTCATCCACACCATCGGTGCAGGGACATGCTCAAATGGTCTGATGCACAGAGTGAACAGAATAGTGAGAAGTGTAATTTACATTAGTTGTGTAAGAATAGTGAGAGAAGTGGATATTACAATAGTTGTGTGAGAATAGTGAGAGACATGTATATTACATTAGTTGTGTACTGTTGACACGCATCAGACATACCATGTAGTACAGGTTTAGCATGCATTGTTATATGTTCACAATATGTGTCATGGTAACAACAGTAACAGTATGTTGGTAATGATGCCCTGGTTCCCTCCTTATGGTCTACTTGCATGTGTCTACAGGTAGCACTGTTTGCAGTCTCCCATGTGTAACTGTGGAGTACTCACAGGCACATATGGCAATATCAGCATGCTAAACGTAGCCTCAGCCTGACTGTCTGAAAGTCTAACATACCACAGAATTCCACACATATACTGATCCAGAAGCATGTGGGCAGTTTAATAGGCTACAGTGGCTAGAGACGTGACATCCATACCAGGTCACATCACAGGTATGTTGACATAGTGCAGGGGTTGTACACAGTGGTCTGGCCAATGATAATGTTAGAGGCCACTTAATAGCATGATGCCTCACTGTGTAGCAGTAATACCCTGTCACATTACAGGAACATGCTCACACTAATGGGGTCAACAACACTATAACACACACCCCATAGTGTTGAGGTGAGGACCCTTGCCTATGTGGTCATCACCCTCACAGTACTGTGCACTAACAGTGCCACTAATCAAGACAAAAAAACACAGACAATGCACAGCTCCATAAGGACCCAGCAGTAAAGTAATCCTTTACCTAACCCTCACCTTAACCTGTGAATGCTCGCACCTACACACTAACCACTATAATGCAATCCTGCACATTTTTACAAGTACCCCTTTTCAGTCAAGCATTAATTTTCCTGTACACTCCTATATGTTTACACTATATAAAGTTTGAATTTATTCAAATGTGATTCACACAAATGTGCAGTCACTCATTTGTGATGTCGCTCAATATTTGTCACTCATTTGTGTGTTGCTTATTTGTATCGTCAAGCAAATAAAAGATAAGCATCTCAGAGTTGGCATCTTTAAGTAGTTGAGGAGTGGCTGCACACCACAGGAAAAAGAAAGTTTTTTTTGTTTTATAAAACACGTTCAAAGTATTTTCAATTGCTGAAATATATGTGTGTGTGTGTGTGTGTGTGTGTGTGTGTGTGTGTGTGTGTGTGTGTGTGTGTGTGTGTGTGTGTGTGTGTGTGTGTGCATGTGTGTGTGTGTGTGTGTGTGTGTGATATTTTTATGATACTGAAAATACAAAGTATATTCAAATCATGATTTGCTTCATCTAAGGTTGCAAAGCATATATAAAAATATGAAGGTTGTGCATCAGGCCCGGCAAGTTGGCACTTAAAAATCTACTGCCAATCATTAGTGGACCGGAGTTCCGCTGTGGCGACCCCTAACCGGGAAAAGCCGAAAGACACAACAACAACAACAACAACAACAACAGTCTCTTCTTCCTGATCTCCCAACACAAGACTGTTTCAAGTCCAATGTGTTGATTTGTATAGTCAACTCCTTTGCTTCTTTCTGTCTTTCAAGCATTTTCCTTTAGAACAATGGAAACTGCTTTTAATGACAAAGTCTTTCTATGAGCTTTATTGTCAGAATAATGAAAAGCAGAGACTCCTTCTGCTTGATAGCTCACATTTATTAAACTTTTTTTATTTCCTCCTTGACATATTCCTCTTCCAAAAAATTTTTTTGATCCTCCAGGAAAAAAATATTCTGAAGACTGTTGTATATAGTGACTTTAATCTTACACCTGCTACTTGACATTCTTAATTGCTGGGATAAATTTGCTTCTCTTCTGCCTGGTGTACAGTGAATAATCATTTTAAACAAATACTCAGGTCTCCAGTTTTTTTAAATATTTCCTTTCTGCCACAGTTTTGTCAAGATCAGCTTTTTCTTATGGTATGGTTGCATCTTTACTAATATAGGTCTTGGATGCTTTCTCATAGCCAGGTTTGGAGCATACTCTTTATGTGCCATTTCAATTAACAAATCATATTGTATAACAACAGTCCAGTTGCTTATTTGTGCTTTTATGGAATTAATACAGTCTGTCCCTTCTAGTTTATCTGGTAGAGCAGAAAATCTCAGTTTTTTCTCTGTGCCCTGTCTTCTAACTCTACTATTTTTTCTGAAATAGCTCTTCTTGAGAAGCCTCATAGCCAAGATTTCTTCATCTTGACCTCTAATATTTGAAGTTGTATCAGTTCATCTGAATACCTAGTTAAAACTTTTATTTTTCTATTGTTTCTTGCTTCAGTTGATATATTTCTTCAGTGTTTCATTTGTTTTAATCACCTCTGAGTGCATTTATTTTTTCCTCTAAATTACTGTAAGCCATCTCTTGTACTAAAGCTGAAGCTTGAAGTGCATTTTGCTGAATAGCTGCAGGATTCTTCAAAGCTAGTGTTTTCTCTTCACCTGTTCTGGTTGATTTTCCTTAAGGTTCTGTAAATTCCTTTTTTGCTGGCATCCAGGTAGAGTATTTACTAAAATTACATTTTTACTGGTTGCCTTTTCTCAGTTTCTGTTTTCATTCTGGAAAAGCTGAAATTAAGCCGTTGATCAACTACTGTGTAGCCATCTTGCAAGTGCTGTGGGATCTTTTACATCCACCTGAACTCCCATCATCTAAATTATCACATAGATCAGAACTCTTGCCTTCTCCACATTCTTGAGGAGGACTTATATTGTCTTATATTTCTTTCTTTCTTTTTTATTTCCTAGTGTTGTTGTTCAGCTTTTCCCAGTTAGGGGTCGCCACAGCAGAACTTTGGTCCGCTAATGATTGGTAGTTGAGTTTTACGTGCCGAGTTACCAGACTTGACACACAACCTTCAATGAAGGTACGCCCATTCACGCATGTCTCCATGCAGAAGACGCTCTAGCTGAGAATCGAACCGGACAGCGTCTTACTGCGAGGCGACAATGTATTTCTTATACTTTTGTACGTACTGATTGTTATTCTTTTTGGTATATTATTTTTCCTCCTCTTGCATTTTTATATCTTATGTGTGCCACTGAAAAACTGTATCTTTATTTATTTTTTTAATTACATCTTTATTGCTGTTTTATGCTGTTACTAAACTCTTTGGAGCTTTTCTTCCAGGCCCCCACTGAAATGGGCATTTATTACCCCATTGGACTTTACCAGTAAACGAATGTCAATAAATAAAATAAATAAATAACTATTTTAGAACATTTTGATGTAATGTGTTCCTAGTGTAGTGAGGGCCTTTTTTATTTAGAGCTGTAAGTTATGGATGTATTTTAAAATCCTAGGATTTATTTAGCTTAACTTAGATTTGCAGTTTTTAGTCATATCTGCCAGTAGTGCTGATTTCTAGCTAACAAGTTGAAGTCTTTTTTCAACTAGTGTTTTCTTACTTTGCTTAGGTTTTTTTTGTTCTAATTAGAATCTGTTTTGTTAAGGTGCTTAAATTTAGGTAAAAGTCTATATGGGACTTATATACTTAGAAACTAGTAAGCAAATTAACACCACAGCCACCGAGCCCAAATAAATCCACGTCCAAGAGAAGAGCAAACAGTTTAATGTTTCGCCAAAAATAGTAACGCAATCAACAGCACATTTTCGTCTTCAACTTTATCAGCTTAACACATCACAATAGAACACTTGTGTTTTATACCCTCTCTACCAAATACAAATTCAAATGAACCAATCAATGTCAACCATCTTAATTGTTGCTTAAAAAAACTTGTATTTAAATACCATACTATTGAAGAAATGGTGACCATAAACATACACAATGAATTGAATATGAAATCCATAAAACACTAACAATGCTTTGATTTATTAAAAAATATATATATATCTGTTTGTTAAAATATATTGTTAAAAACATTAAAAAACCTATTAATCAAATACAGTAAAAATCAATACTATAAAACTTGTGTATCAAATACTATTCTTGTGATGTCTAGCACCATCTAGTGGTGTTCCTTGATAACTAAGCCCTTGAACAGTTTGTTGTCAAGCTATGAATAACTTAACATACTGAAAGTATTTCACATTTTCAAATTCAGCCTTCTATAACGAGATGTGAACTTGAAGTGTAGAAAACATTATATTTAGAGTTTTGCAGCTCTTAGTTTTAAAACAGGTGCTAGGGATACCATGTCATTAAGCCCCCTATTTCTGCTTGCATCTAAAACCACTTGCCAATATAGTTTACGATATTCAATAAGGGTCTCCCACATACCACCTCTAGGATTGGTGGGTACTACTTCCAAAACAAAGAATTGATATCCTTTAGTTCCACATTTCAAAGCATGTTTACACAATGCATTTTTTTCATTGTGAACTCTGATATCATATACATGCTCATAAATTCTCTGCTTGAGCTTCCTTTCGCTTTTCCCTATATCTTAAAGGATTCTTGGGATTTTTTAAGGAAATTGCAACCCTCAATTTTTTTTCTGACAGTCTGTCATTTGGTACAATGGATGTAATAGATTTGTTTGGATGCATCCCACATGAGGTGGGTTTACACTGGTTTGAAGAAATGCTAGTTGATAGTCACAAGCTAGAACAAAAAGATTTCAGGAATATACTCACCCTGATGGAAATTGTGTTAAAGAACAATTTCTTATATTTTCAGGGAGAGTACTTCAAACAGGAAAAAGGTGTGGCTATGGGGGCTCATTGTGCCCCGAGTTACGCCAATATCATTATGGCGTACTGGGAGAACAAATTTTTACTTAATTCTTCCTTTAGTAATCAATGGGCTTTATACACCAGATTCCTGGATGACCTGTGTTTTCTCTGGCATGGAGACCAAGATAGTTTTTACAAAGTTTTTCAGTATGTTAATACGACCACAAGTTTCTTGAAGTTCACACAGCATTTTGATCAGGATGAATTGAAGTATCTTGATGTCTGTATAGGTAAATTGGATGGTGCATTTACATCAAGGGTGCACAGAAAGGACACATTTTACAACTCTTACCTGCACTACACCAGTTGTCATCCACCTCATCAAAAGAAAGGTATAGTGAAGGGACAGCTTGTGCATCTTAGTAGGATGACATCCGACAATCAAATATTTTTGGAGGAAGTTAACTACCTCAGGGGATTGTTTAGTAGTAGAGGCTATCCGCAAGAGTTATTCAACCACATTTTAGAAGAGGTCAATCTCAAAAGGGAAGACACCTTTGCCCCTATATTAGGTAAGACTACTACTTTCCAACCAGAAACAACAGGAAAGCAGACTACCCATAAATATGGGGCAGGCTTGATTACTACTTTTGATGGACAGTCAACGTACATTAGAAAGATGTTTTTGAGAGAATGGAAACATTTTTCCGCAGTATCTGATCTAGATTACATCTTTGAAAATGAATTAACTTTCACTTATAGAAAGGGCAAGACTATCAAGAATATGTTGGAACATGGCTCCAATGACAGGTTCATCAATAAGAATAACAAACCTAAGAAAGGGGTATTTAAATGTGGTAGATGCAGTTATTGTACATATTTAATTTGTGTGGACAGTTTTTATCTGGAAGCTAGGGGTAAAAAGCTCTTCTTGAACACCTTTGTAAATTGCGACACCAAAGGTATAATCTATATTGCCACTTGCAAAAAATGTGATGCATTCTATATAGGGAAAAGCGAAAGGAAGCTCAAGCAGAAAATTTATGAGCATGTATATGATATCAGAGTTCACAATGAAAAAAATGCATTGTGTAAACATGCTTTGAAATGTGGAACTAAAGGATATCAATTCTTTGTTTTGGAAGTAGTACCCACCAATCCTAGAGGTGGTATGTGGGAGACCCTTATTGAATATCGTGAACTATATTGGCAAGTGGTTTTAGATGCAAGCAGAAATAGGGGGCTTAATGACATGGTATCCCTAGCACCTGTTTTAAAACTAAGAGCTGCAAAACTCTAAATATAATGTTTTCTACACTTCATGTTCACATCTTGTTATAGAAGGCTGAATTTGAAAATGTGAAATGTTTTCAGTATGTTAAGTTATTCATAGCTTGACAACAAATTGTTCAAGGGCTTAGTTATCAAGGAACACCACTAGATGGTGCTAGACATCACAAGAATAGTATTTGATACACAAGTTTTATAGTATTGATTTTTACTGTATTTGATTAATAGATTTTTTAATGTTTTTAACAATATATTTTAACAAACAGATATATATATTTTGTTATACATCAAAGCATTGTTAGTGTTTTATGGATTTCATATTCAATTCATTGTGTATGTTTATGGTCACCATTTCTTCAATAGTATGGTATTTAAATACAAGTTTTTTTAAGCAACAATTAAGATGGTTGACATTGATTGGTTCATTTGAATTTGTATTTGGTAGGGAGAGTATAAAACACAAGTGTTTTATTGTGATGTGTTAAGCTGATAAAGTTGAAGACGAAAACGTGCTGTTGATTGCGTTACTATTTTTGGCGAAACATTAAACTGTTTGCTCTTGTCTCGGACGTGGATTTATGTGGGCTCGGTGGCTGTGGTGTTAATTTGCTTACTAGTTTATTTTTTACCACTTGCTGCTGAACTTATATATTTAGAGAATATGGAGTGTGTGAAACTGGTATTTGACATTGACCTGAACAGGAGATGCAGTCTGTTTTATTTTTTTATTTTTAGAGTTGTTTTAGTTGGGCAACAGTGCTTTCTTTTAAATGCATTTATTAAATACACATATATTGACTAATAGCATGGGGACACATTCATTAACCCAAAAGAAAACAAACCACTACAACCATTTTTCATTTTGGTGCATTCCATTATACATATGTATTTTCTAACAATTATCATTCATGCCAACATTACATAAATTGCTCAAGTCCTGCTTTCCCAAAAATGTTATTCCTCCTCCTCCAGAACACTATTCTGCATATGTTATTCCCACAAATTCCATTTATTTCTATGTTGTTTGCTCCTTCCCTTTTATAAAGTTCCCACCTCCACTTCTTTTATCTCTTTTACAACATTCAATACTTTAGTTATGGTTGGTTTAGATTTTCATTTCCATTTTCTGGTAGTTGTTTTTTGGCAGCCAATAGCATTACATTTTGGTAAGGCCATACCATGACTAGCCAATTCACTTTTAATATCCCAGCTCAAAAGAATATTTTCCTTAATTACAATAATTTGGTCCCCCAGCATTTCTGACAAAGTACCCTATAGTTAATGTTTAAAATCTGCCAGCTCATTTTATACCCCAAAACAAGCAGGTGATGTAGTGTTACAGCAGTTAGCATTGTAACATCACAGCAAGAGGTTCTGCAGTTCGATTCTTGCCTGGGGTGTCTTCTGTGCAGAGTCTGCATGTCCTCCCTGCATTCACATAGGTTTCCACTGGGTGCTCCAGTTTCCTCCCACACTCCCATGTGTCTGGAATGTTTCTCCCCAGGTCTCCTCTGAAAACAGGCTCTGTCCCAGTCAGATTTTCCCAGTAAATAAATGATAAAAAAATAAATATGCTCTGAATTAACTCTGACACCTCCAACATTTGCTAATTACCTGAGAAATATTCTTTGAAGTTTGCTTGAAGTATAAAATACCTATACAGATACTTCCATGTGAAAATCATAAACCTTCTAGACTTTTTTACATACTTTAGATCCACATAAATGTTCTCCCATTGTTCCTTTGCATATTGACTTTCCAGTCTCACTTCCCACTGTTTTCTAATCTTTTCTGACTGATTCTTACATCTACTGTTCAATATTTTATACACCTTACTTACTATTACCTTTGTAACAGCAGTTTCTAATCTAGACCCAAATAAAAACTCAACCAGAGCTGTTCTTTCATTGAACATTCCTCCATCTCCTACCATTTTCCTGTAATTTGTTTTCAATCCCTGCTAGGTTAGGCATCTCCAACCTGCAGCCCAAACTTCTGCTTGGCCTCATCCCACTCTCCAAGTGCATTGGATGCTGTGTTAAGTTTCTCCAACAAATTTAACTCCCCTTGCTTATTTTCTACTACCCTATATATAAAAATAATGAGTGAGAAGGTCACACAGAAAAATCAATCAGTAAAGACTAAATAAAAACTCCAGCTGAGCCGATCAGGTCATAACAAGGCCGAAATATGCATATCCACAGCTAGTGGGGTTTGGCTTTATTGGCCTGAAATTGTCCATTAAAATGACAAAACAAGTCATGGGCATTCAGAATCGCCAATTAGCTGAAACACCCGGTGTTCATAAGGGTCATTTGCATATATCCCAAGTGCCTGTGATTCAAGACGTTTGAAAGGTCACTTATTGGAAGTTCCAAATTGGCTGTAGTTTTCATTTAGTTTTTAATACCCTACATACAGTCATCCCTACTGGTAAAATCTCATTTCTCCATTCAAACCT
>NC_056732.1:996113295-996148295 GCF_019279795.1 Protopterus annectens | reverse complement strand
CATAGTGAGGTCCCTACACTTCTGTGTTGCATCTGGAAACCATTCAGTCCCAGCACTTCTGGGTCAAAATGAAGTCCCTACAATACTGTGCCACAGCTGAGGTACTTTAATATGGAAGCTTTACTTTTATTTTGAATATGTGCTATCACCAGGGAGGATTATTTCAGATTTAAGTGCCTGCTTGTTGGAGTGACAAGTTTATTTTATATATATATATATATATATATATATATATATATATATATATATATATATATATATATATATATTTTTTTTTTTTTTTTTTTTTTAGTACTACCATTCTTCTAATGACAACAGATTGAGTTTGGAGAAAGCTTTGAACTAGATATTTTTGGTGGTAATCAACTACAATATGGCATGCACTTTTTAAATAATCTTTTTTGTGCAATGAGATTTTCCAGAATAAAAAAAAGATCCCAGGTATGTTTACTTTTAGCTTATCAAGTTGTTCTGTTTCATCAAACGTCTTTTTTATCAAACCTGTCATTTCATTTTTTCCAGCAATGTTTGAAAAAGCATACTGCTATGAAAAATACACTGTGCAGGGCTGGATGGATCTACACTTGGACAGTTGTAGGATACACTGTAGAATTTGATGTGCAATTTTTGAAATCCTGACTGTATTCCTACTGATGGCTCCATTTTCCCTTGGCTAAAAAGAGTCCAGTTAATCAAGTTTTGTGTTTTCATTCTGTTTTACAACAATAAATAAATTAAATGATTTAAAATATTTTCCAAACACCTTTATTGAATTATCTCTTGTGACATAGGCAAATTTACATCAGATAAAAGTAATCAAACTGTAATTAACATAACGTTTTGCTTCACACATATATGTTTTAGAATATTTTAGCTCTGTTTGTAGTAATGCACATGACTGACTGTGCCATTGTTTCTGTTTATTACAATGATTACTTTATTTATTTAGTGGGTAGGTAAACTGGACTAAAAATGCTGTTTGTAGCAATAAACCTAGTTAAAATAAAGTGAATAAAAGAATGAAAGGCAATGATGCAGCATCATGGTCATTCAGCGGTTACTTTTAGCTGCCACATTAAGCATCGGTTAGTTTGTAGTTCAGGTTTTGCTGAGGTCTCCCAATCGTTGCTCTGTGTAATGATAAACTGGCTCCTAAGCTATGCAGATTCCTTTTTGATACTGTTCTTACAGAGATTTCATATTAAAGTTTTTACATTATATAATATGTTCATGTTTTATGTCCAACATATATTTAATTAAGAATGAGATTAACAAGCTTTAAATAACTTCATCATTTACTGCATTTGATAAAAAAACAATTTTGGGATGATTACTGGAATAATTTAATCATGTCTTACTGCATGTGAGATTACAGATGAAGACAGAAGGGGATATTGTTTCAATGTGTTTTGCAGCTGAAACCTGCAGTTCGATGAAATAACTTTTATTCATGAACAACTGAACAAACTTTCAAGCAATTGGTAAGTTCACAATAAATTTTAATTCTTAACCTGTTGATGTGCTAAAGAATTCTAAATTTCACTACTGTACTAGTACCTTTACTGAATATATAACTGTATAAGTGACTGAGTTGTGAAAAAGTAGCCTGAGGTTATAAATATGGAAAAACATTGAATCAAATGCTGAGAGACATAACTATATGTCAAATATATGATGAACACATACAAAGAATGGTATCAGAAAATAACCTAACATCTGAAAATGCCATAAATAAGGGAAGGCATTCATAAATGAATGTGTCCTGATAGAGGAATGAAGATTGTAACAGTCTTGTACCCATAAGTAACCATGTCTGTCTGCAGGCTGTTTCCTGCTGAAGGTAATATGGTTTGCATCATGTTCTACTACTACTGAAAGAAAAGCGCACGTGAAAAACCATAGAAAATGTAACCTGGAATGCTATAACGCTATATAGAGTCCCATAAATATATCCCAATAACTGCATGACAAACAGCAGGGAAACATCCTTCCCCTTCACATATGGTGACATATGCAAACAGAATATGGTACGGGTATATATGCAGCATACCAAGTAGTGTGCAGTTACCATGACATGGTGCAATGTAACCCGATCCCAGAGTGGTATAGGTATATATGGAGCATAACAAGTAGTGTGCAGTCTCCATGACATGGTGTAATATAACACAATCCCAGAGTAGTATAGGTATATATGGAGCATACCAGGTAGTGTGCAGTTACCATGACATGTTACAATGTAACCCGATCCCAGAGTGGTATAGATATATATGGAGCATACCAGGTAGTGTGCAGTCACCATGACATGGTGCAATGTAACCCACTCCCAGAGTGGTACAGGTATAAATGGAGCATACCAAGTAGTGTGCAGTCACCATGACATGGCACAATGTAACCTGATCCCAGAGCATGGCCAAGCAGAAACCCACACAAAATGTATGACATGCAGTACCATCACCACCACCACCCTCCATGGAAGGTCAACACAGATGTAAACTTAATTCCTAGGATGAGGTTGTCAATTAATTATCATGAACAGAAACAGTCCTACACCTAAAACTGAATAAAAGATGTAAAATAAAAGATGGAAAATACTTACTATTCCATTCAGGGCATTCTTGCCTAACTTTCTTTTCCCATGCAGGGAGCTCACAAGGGTTCCTGGGCTGTGGGTCATCAAACCGATGCCTGCACTGTCCCCCTGTTTTGGTGACAGCTGTGGCTGTGGATACCTCCTCAGCTAGGTCATATCAGGCATTCACTTTCTTAAATGCACTGTGTTAATTGCTCAGTAGGTGCTCCTTAAAACAGATATGAAGGAGTTAAATTGCTCAGTAGGTGCTCCTTGAAACAGATATGAAGGAGATAAATTGCTCAGTAGGTGCTCCTTGAAACAGATATGAAGGAGATAAATTGCTCATTAGGTGCTCCTTGAAACAGATATAAAGGAGATAAATTGCTCATTACGTGCTCCTTGAAACAGATATGAAGGAGATACATTGCTCGGTAGGTGCTCCTTGAAACAGATATGAAGGAGATACATTGCTCAGTAGGTGCTCCTTGCAACAGATATGAAGGAGTTAAATTGCTCAGTAGGTGCTCCTTGAAACTGATATGAAGGAGATAAATTGCTCAGTAGGTGCTCCTTGAAACAGATATGAAGGAGATAAATTGCTTAGTAGGTGCTCCTTGAAACAGATATGAAGGAGATAAAGCAGTAGCTTGCTGTCCTTCACACACCATGCAGGCACTATCTGGCAGGCATAAGCCATAGTTGCCAGTCTTCAAAATTTTCTTTGCTGAAAATAGTGGCACCTTCATGAGGAACAAGATGACAGCCTGGGAACCCAGATAGGAATAGTAAGATAAAATCTATAAAACATCAATGGTAAGGGAGAGGAGAGGTCTGTGACCCTGGAATAGAGACTGGTTTAAGATACAGCAAAAAGAATATGAATGTGTTGTTTACATATAGTTGCATTTGCCAGTTAGCATTCTTTTCTGTGTATTACCTGAATATGTTTTTTCCACATCTTCTTCTTGATATCTCTGCCTGCAATAAATAGAAATTCAATGAAAAGCGTTCTAGTTAAAAAAAGATGGTTGCCTGGGAATCATACCTGCAACATAATTTCTGCACTGCGGCTAATTGTGAAGTAGAGCAACACACGTACCTGTGCAGGTGTCCAGCATTAGCAAGTGACCCCACACTGCAACAGCTAAGCATAGGCAGTAGGCTGCACCTTGTGTCAATACTGCATCACAGGAAATTATAGTGATTCATAGACATACAAGGCTATAGCGATTCATAGACATGCTTGGGTATAGGGATCCATTGACATGCATGGGGATAGTGATTCATAGGCATGCATGGGTACATGGATTCATAGGCATGAATGGGTACAGTGATTCATAAACATGCATGCATCCTGGCCTAATTTGCCTATGTGGTGTGTAATTAGGTATAAACTTGCACAGTTCAGAAGGCACACTGTCATTTTCTAAGCTGCATTTTTACATTTGTAAAGTTGAACTGCACTCTAAAATGAATGGGAAGCTTTGTTTTTTCCTACCTTTCAAAAGATCTGCACCCTTCTATTGTAATTCACAGCACTAAGAGATGGCTACATGAATATGTGTGCATGAATGTGTCTCATGTCTTTAGAAGGTACTGACAAAAAGATATTCCACAATATAAGGACAACCTGATCCTCTATGTGCCTGTCACTATTGCACAATTACTATGGCCTGTCAAATTGTATGTCAGCCTATAGTATGGAGTGTAACGGTCATATGCTTACATGTGTTTTCCTCCACCATACTACACTTGTGCCATATGAAAGGCAGTTACCATGGTGACTCCAAATGTCAGTAGTATGGCTCCTATAACAAGTGATGCCCCTAAATCTGCAGCTGTAGATTTACACAATGCATCTGAAGAGGGTATACACACCATTTTGCAGCCTTGCAGGTGTGTGTGCCTGACATCATCATGTGTCATAGGTTGCTCCTAACATGTGAGAAGCAGTTGGAGTCAATCAGCAGATATACCACAGTATCATCAAGGTGCAATTTCTGCAATCCAGTCTCCCGTGGGCATCACTGCTGTGTTATGTAGTATCTGTGAGGCCATGGAGCCCAGAAACACATTAATGATTGGTCTCTTGAGATCTGTTTTGGCCTATACTGGTTTCATCTCAACCTCCATGCAGAAGATTTCCCATACCAGCATCACTGCACTTACCAGCACTGATGTCCAAGGTCAGGGCAGACAAATAATGGAGGCATCAAAATAGACAGATAATAAATCAGCAAGCAAAGGAGAGCAGTATTGCTGGAACTGAATTCATACTCAAGTCTTGGTGACTTCCTTCATGAAGTGGATCCTGTTTTTCACAAAATCTCAAAAAGACGACACTGATATATAGACTGTATTTTATATAGCATATATTATGGACAGAAGTAGGTTAAAAAATAAAAAAAGATAGCTGGATGCACATGACCCAGGATAAAAAAATGCCCAATCCGGATAGGCATGCTGGTGTGAAGAATGCAAAAAATGACAGTGTAAAAATCTCAAGACATGAAACATTCCTACAATGGGGCTAGGACAGGACAGGCCCAAAGAGAAGATGCCCCCCTTGTTGTAGAAGGAGGTAGAAGTCCACAAAAATCACAACAAAACAGCCATACAGACAGAGTGGACTATTGAGGATAAGAAAGAAATTGCATATTGTACTATTATCCAAGAAGCTCAGAATTTCCAGACAAAAGATATGCAAAACGCTTAAGAGAGAAATTAGAGGCAAGAAAAATACTTGCATAAGAAAAACTGTTAGAAGCTTTAAATAAAACTTTGGGTTCATTAATACAACAGATTTATGAAAAACATTATATAGACCAAGAAACCTTGGGCCTTTTGGAAAAAGAAGCGACTGAGGAAGTGCAAAAATATAAAAAACAAAATCTTGAGATTTTTGAAACATATAAAAAAGAAATATGGACATGGGAAAGAAAGAGAGATGTAATATGGTGCAATATTTATATAAAGGAGAAAGCCAAATTAATCAAAACTAGAAAACCGCCCCAAAGATATTTGAAGGGAAATACAGGCAAGCATCCATGTATGGAAAATTTCACAATGCAAAAAATAAGATCACAAACAGGGAATGTAGAACAGAAGATTAGAAAAGCAGAAGTTAAAAACAAATTGGTGCTGAAGTTATGGAATACTGACAAACTGAAAAATTTAAAGTCTAACACAAGTTATATCACAGCATGATGGAACAATGAGTCCCCCAAGTAAAAAAAAACAATAAACAGGAGGAGCAGAAGACATCTGAAGAAGAAATGTGGATGTGAGAAAGAAAGAGATTTAATATGGTGCAATGTTTACGCAAAGGAGAAAACAAAACTAATCAATACAAAAAGAGCAGGACTAAAGATATTTCAAAAGAAATACAAACAAAGGCATCCTGATAAGGAAAATTTAGAATATAAAAAATAAGAAAACAAAGAGGAAATATGGAAAAAAGGATCAGTAATGGAGAAGTTAAATAGAAGTAGAAAGTGAGTTTATGGATTACCTGTGAAATGAAGGATACAGTGTAGAAGATCTAACTCTGATAA
Organism: Protopterus annectens; assembly: GCF_019279795.1. Classification (NCBI taxonomy): domain Eukaryota; kingdom Metazoa; phylum Chordata; order Ceratodontiformes; family Protopteridae; genus Protopterus; species Protopterus annectens. Next base: position 996,142,169 of record NC_056732.1, on the reverse strand, counting down.
CATCACAGCAAAATAAAGCAATGGATCCCCAAATTAAGGAGAAACCAGTGGAGTGGGAAACATCTGATCAGTTGCCATATGAAGATACTTTGGAGCCTTCCAAAAGAAGCCAGTACAAAAGTTCAGTTGGAGTTGCACAGCAAGGAAAGGAACAGGAGACTGTGTCAACTTTGGTGCAGTCAGTGTTGTGGAGTGATAGGCCAGTAAGTTCCTATATGAAAGAGCAACAGATGGCACAGGATGAAACTGAAGAGAATGTGCAGAAAGATCATCTGGAAGTTTCTATAGAATGCCCACAGGAAATAGAGAACAAAGAATGTGGCCTCAGTTTAGAAGAAAATGATCTAATAGAAGAGTTGCTAGATTTAATAGAGATGGACAAACATATTAAGATCAATGAAAGAAATAGACTAACATAAATTCAATAAAACCCAAAAAGTTAGAAGTTTGATAAAACAAATGAACACAATAATTAGGACTGTCCATTGAGATTCATGCAATATAACAGCAGTAAATAGGATATATTGCTGTGCAGCTAAATTAATAACAGATAAATCTTACAGTAAGGTAAAGGAAAGGGGGAAATCAAATGCCATCATGGAAGTATCGAATAGAGAAAATTATAAAGTAAATAGGACAAGAAGAGTCACTGTTAGAAGAGTATAGAGGGGGGAACACATCAACAAAAGTACTCAGAAAGATAGAAGTGATAAAAGCTTTGCTTAGTATCAGAACAGATCAAGATCTATCGTGTACTATCCAAATAATAAACTATAGATACCAGTATATGCAGACAAATATAACGAAAAAGTACAAAATAAGCAATTTATTGATGACCCCAAAAATGGTTTATGGTTAAGTGGGAAACAAGGCAAAAATAATTGAAACACCACCAAAGAAGAAAAAATAGATACATTTTGGGGAAATATCCATGAAGATCCTACGGAACATAACAAAGATGCTGAAGGGATAGAAGAAGTAAAAGAAAGAATAAGAAGTTCAAATGCACAGGATATGAAATGGGATGAAATAGTAGCCAGAGACAGACTGAAACCAAGTTAAGAAAAGCTATTTTTAATTTATTTATTTAGTTTGTTTAACATTTGTTAACCAGGAAAGTCCGATTTGGAATGAGACAATTTTCAGAAGAGGCCCAGGGAGAAACACTCCCGATGCATGTCTTTGTAACATGGGAGGAAAATGGAGCACCCAGACGAAACCACACGAATGCAGAGAAGACACCCAGACTCCACACAGAAGGCACCCCAGGTGAGAATTGAATCAGAAAATCTCTTGCTGTGAGGCAACAATGCTACCGCTGCACCACTGCACCATCTTAATTGGAAAACCCCAGGCCCAGATGCAATACCTAACTTCTGGTTAAAAGTATTAGTATTAGTATCTTTACATGAAGATTTAGCCATGAGTAAGAACTATTTGTATGGACACCCAGAACAGATGCCAATCTGTTTGACAACAGGAAAAACAATACTTCTACTTAAGAGCAAACATGCAAGCTGTTCTAAAAATGGGTCTATATTAGTTTGCTGAAGTCACTCTTCTGCAAACAGAGATTCATCGACCCATATTCAGTGAAAATCACTTCCGTGAATCACTGAATACTCCCAGAGAAAAGAAATACTTGCCCTGCAGCACAACTTTACCCTTTTTTTCCACTGTAGTGCAATCTCATAGTTGGTATAAAGAGTTAGGGGGGTGTGGGGGGAAAAATTCCCCACTTGGATGGGTTAGATTTAGCTAGATTTGGGTCGGTTGTGCTGCAGGGCACATAATTCTTTGCCATGGGAGTATTCAGCAAATCATGGAAGTGATTTGCACGGAATACAGGTTGATGAATGAGTGTTCGCTGAAGAGTGATTTCAGCGAACTAATATAGACCCTTAAAAACTACAGACCAATAATTTGCCTTTTGACGACATATAAATTATACACTGGAATTGATGCTGACAGAGTTTATAGTCATTTAGAAGAAAACTCAATCATGGCAATAGAACAAAAGGGTAGAAAACTCAAGCATGGCAATAGAACAAAAGGGTAACAAAAAAAAGTGATATGGAATGAAGGATCATTTGTTGTTAAATAAAGCCATAATAGAGAACTGTAAAAGAGGGAAGAATCTAAGTATGGCATGGATGGACTACAAAAAAGCATTTGACAGTATTCTAAATTCATGGATAAAAGTGATTAAAAATGTATAAGATACACTCTGCACTGATCTATTACATTACAGCGACCATGAAATATTGGCAAACCACTTTGCAGATAAGCCATTATAATGGACAAATTATTATTCCAGGGATAAAAATTCAAAGAGGGATATTCCAGGGTGATTCTTTGTCACCGCTGCTCTTTTGTCTTGCCTTTAACCCATTAAACTGACTACTTAACAGATTAAGTCATAGCTACAATTTGGCTCCCAAAATCAACAAAGTGGAAAGGCTTCTTAGCTTTTTTTTGTGGATGATTTAAAATGGTATACTTCATCAGATGAGGAACTGAAAGCACAACTGCAAGTGGTCAAATCTTTTTCAGTTAAAACAGAAAACCTGCAGCACCATGAAAACATCAACCTGGGACAGGAATGTGATATAAAAGAACTTGATCAAGAGGGAGTATATAAATATTTGGCAATTGGTGAAGGATCAACACTAAAATATGACAAATGCAAATAAAACTTAGTAAGGAATATTTTAGACTAAAATTAATACTGAAAACAGCGCTGACATCTAGGAACTCAGTCTATAAACCAATTTGTTCTTCCTGTCCTGACTTACAGTTTTGGTTCATAGATTAGTACTAGGCTAACTGCCCTTGTGGGTCATTTTAAGCCTAGGCAATTAAGCCATGCAAAAATAAAACCCTGCACCTTGTGTCTGTAAGGCAATTATCTTAACAATTATGCCAACCTCCCTCTTTTGGAGTGACTGACTGGCCCCAAAGGTGTTGGATCGGCTAGACAGGAAAACAAGAAGGATGCTTCATGCTTATCAAATGACTTATAAAAATCAGTGTATACCAAGACTATATATTTCCCATTCTGAAGGAGGTATCGACCTTCTCAAAACTGACTACATGTACAGATCTGCAATTGTAGGACTGCATACATATTAGATGACCTCACCAGATCCAAATGCAGTGAAAAGTTTTAAAACATGAGGAGAATAAGTCTAAGATGACTTCCCTGCTTAGTTTAGCAAAAGCATATAGATGTCAGAGGGAATGGAAATCAAACCTGAAATAGACAAAATTAATGTGCTAAAAAACAAAAGAAAGAAAGAATATAAGGTGAATAATCAGATGAGAAGACAAGAAAAGTGGAAAATGCATAAATATAGTTGTAAGTATATAAAACTCCTGTTACAACCTCATTTTAATCAGGACTGAATGCAAGAATGGTTAAGGAGTAGTGAATTTAAACCAAAAGATGAACGTTTAATATTAGTGCCCCAAGACAGAGGATTATGTACACATTTTTTGCAAAGTCCATTGAACATGTGGGAGAAACAGACAACTGTATGTTTTGTAAAACAGAATTGGAAACAGTTGCACATCTTGTTGCTGGTTGTGATATAATAATGGCAGAAGCACTATATACTGAAAAGCATAATAATGCTGCAAGACTGCTGCACTGGCGATTGTGCAAACACAACACCAAAGTAGCTGAAAAACATTGGAAACATGAGCCAAGAAGGATTATAGAAAATGATGTTTATTTCATGTGGCATCACCCATTACCAACAGTTCAAAAAGTAGATGCCAGAAAACCAGATATAGTAGTACATGAAAAGAAGACAAAAGTAGCATTGATCATTGAAATTGCTACATCCAGTAAACACAGTGTCTTATGTACAGAGAGACACAAAGTCATAAAATACCAGGATTCACAGGCAGAAACAAGGGCAATGTGGAAGAAGGATACCCAGATAGTTCCAATAGTAATAGATGAGACGGGGTCTTATAAAAAAGAATTTATAATCATATTTAAATATGTTACCAATCCATGTAACCCTGTACGAATTACAGAAGGACTCATTACTGGGTACATTGCAACTGTTGCAAAGAGCACTTTTAGCTGACATCAAAGACTGAAACAATATTAATTTCATGAACTTTAATCATACTTTGACTTAGGAATGGGGTCCATTCCCATTATGGAATTAGAAACCCAAAAGACTTGGAGAAATTAAAAAAGTGAGAACTATGTAAGGAGGCTATCTGTGAGTACACAGGATTCACCTTCACCTGGACATGTACCTCACTGCCACCTGTAATTGTGGGAGGCCATGACTCTCACTGTCTAGTGGTAGGACACCTCATGTTCAGCCAGAATCTATGTCATAGTCCTGCAGCACAACATACCTGTCAATGGATCACCAGCAGTCCTAGTGCCACAATTCAGCATTGTGGTCACAGATTGTGGTCATGTAGTGACTCCCCACATATTACAGGTGGATATTGTGCATGACATAGAATGTCTTCTCACCCTGGGATACCTGCTTCTGCATCATAGGTTCATAGGACAATACTGGGTTATTGGCCCAGAGGCCCTTATAAGCCTAGCCAAGAATTTTGGCCATGTTCCCACAAAGTTAGCACCTGTTTTTCCTGTCCAGCAGAGACATGGGTGGGATCCCAAGGGAATATTTTCTGTTTTCCATCCTGTTCTCCAGGTTCCTCTTAAAGGGGGTATTCTGCTTGACATGGAGAGGGAGTCTATTCCACAGATGGGGGAGTCATTGGGATACAAATCTATCCCACCAACAAGTTCTATTAATGTTATGGACCAGGTTGAGACCTTGCATGCGGGTTGCGTGAGTGGAGTTTGACTTACGAATATGCCGCAACTCCATCAAGGCTGAGTCTGAGATGGCCTTGTACACCAGACACAGGTCCCCTCTCAGCAGTCTCTATGATACTGAGTAGAGGGACAGGGTTTTAGGTGTTTGAGACCCTGGATATTTCTGGTCTCTCCAACTGCTGCATGTGCTTGGCAAGGTACATGCCATAGGGGACATTGCACTCAATAATAGGTCTGATAAGGGCGGAGTACAGGGATGTTATGGCTTCCTTGTTCCTGGGTGAAATACCCTTACTTATGAGGTAGGCCATGTAAAAAGCCTTCCATACAATGGAGGCAATGTGGTGGTCAAAAGTCAGGTTGCTATTAACCTAGGTGCCCATGTCCCTCACGACTGACTGCATGCTTAGTACGTTGTTATTAATGTGATAATTAGTGGGGATACCATTTTCTACAAAGGGGATAATGATGCATTTCTTGGCATTCAGTTTGAGGCCATCCTTCTGGCACCAGTCATTAGTTTGGTTAAGACCCTTTTGGAGGATTTTCACATCACTAGGGGAATTTAAGACAGTGCCCAGCTTGCAGTCATCTGCAAACTTGGTCAGGCAGAAATCACTGGTTTTGGTTTGCACCTCACTAAAGTATATCCCAAACAGTAGAAGTCCCAAGACTGATCCTTGGGGTACACCGCTTGTTACAGGTCTACTACTAGAGGTGGCTTCCCCTACTTTAACTGAGTGAGCCAGTTAGCTACCCATCTGGTAACATATGGGTTGATGCCTAGCTGGGAGAGTTTATCTATTATGCCTGAGTGGGAAATAGTGTCGATGGCTTTGGCTAGGTCAAGGTAGGTGGTATGCACTGTCTCCCCCTCATCCATGGCTTTGGTGACTATTTTGAAGAAGGCTACCAAGTTTAACAGGCATGAACTCCCTTTGACAAAACCAAACTGTCTGGGATCAACTGTTTGGAGGTTACCAATGTCCTTGTTTCCATCTCCTTGTCCCTGGATGAGATACCCTTACTTATGAAGTGTGCCATGTAGAAAGCTTTCCATACAACGGAAGCCACATGGTGGTCAAAAGTCAGGTTGCTATCAACCTGGGAGCCCAAATTCCTCACAACTGATTGTGTGCTTAGGACATTGTTATAAATGTGATAATATGTGGGGATGTTGCTCTCCCCAAAGGGGATGATAATGCATTTTTTGATATTCAGCTTGATACCATGTTTCTGACACCAGTCATTTGTTTAGGTGAGACCCTCTTGAAGGATGTACACATCACTTGGGGAATTTATGACTGTGCCCTGCTTGCAGTCATCTGAAAACCTGGTAAGCCATAGCCCACTGGTTTTCGCCTGCACATCAGTGAAGTATATCCCGAATAACAGAGGCCCCAACACCAATCTCTGGGGTACGCCACTCGTTACGGCTCTACTGCTTTAGGTGGCTTCCCCTATTTTGATGAAGTGGGTTCTATCATCGAGCCAGTTTGCTACCCATCTGATAACATATGGATTGATGCCTAGTTGAGAGAGTTTGCTTACTCTGCCCAAGTGGGGAATAGTGTCGAAAGCCTTGGCCAGGTCAAGGTAGGTGGTGTGCACTGTCTTCCCCTCATCCATGGCTTTGGTGACAGTCTTAAAGACATCGACCAGATTTAACAGACATGACCTCCCCTTGACAAAGCTAAATTGTGTGGGGTCGAGTATTTGGAGGTTGCCAGTGTCCCTGTTAATGAGCTGCTGATCCAATGCATTGTCATTGATGAAGTCGAGGAATTTGTGGGCATTCATGTTTGAGCTAGGATAGGTCTTCCACTCTATAGTTGGGTAGTAAAAGTTGCCCAGGATCAGGCCACTGTCACATAGTTGGACCCCCAGCAAATCACAGGAGAACATAAAATATGACATAGATTACTCACCACCTTGTTTCCCAGCCTTGGACTCCTGTGGTATACCCCATCCATTATGTGCAGGCTGGCAGATGTGTCATTGTATTCCTAGCCAGTTGTACAAATGATGATGATTGTGACTTATGACACCTTTCCTCCTGTTTATTAAATGTTGGAATGTCTGACGCACAGTGGGGCTCAACCACGCACTAACAAACATAGCCTAATATCATTGCTACATGTATCATGTTTGATCTGAGTGACAATGCACTGTCACTATATGTTCATCAGGGCCAATAAATCTGAGGCAAGCATCGCTGCTTGAAATGTGTTGCAGTGTACTCCCCCCATCAGTGTCTGGGAGAGTGGGTTTGTAACACACTGGTGTTGCCATGCCACCTCATTCTCATAGGATGATGAGCGTGTGTGTAGCTGCCTAGTGCTGCTTTGCCACCTCATTCTCATTGGATGATGAGTGGGTGTGCAGCTCCCTGGTGTTGCTCTGCCACCTCATTCTCATTGGATGATGATGCTAATGCACCTTGCCTGCTGGCCAAGTGTGTTCACACTCTTATTGTACCAATATCCTGGGTCTGACCAATCTGTCTTGTCACCATCATATTATGCAGCACCCAACATGCAAAGAAGATTCTGAAGGTTGTGGCTGGAGCATACTGAAGTGTACCAACCATGTTGAGTCAGCAGAAGTGACTTTGAGTAGGCTGAACACATGTTTCATGATATCGTAGGTTTGTATATTTTCATTGTTATACATGAATTCACACAGATGTGGTCCTACAGAAGTATAATAAGCAAGAGCTCCAGTGGGATTATGGTGTCACCTGCAAGAATGTAAGAACATGTCATGGTTACTACCTATGGCCACACTACATATGTTGCCATATGGAGTCACAGCACAGTGTTTGCAATTCCCATTTAGATGGCCCTATGAAATGTTTGTATGCATAAAGCAGGTATGCTAAGCTATGTACCAGATATGTGAATCATGCAAACTGCCTGGGTTTAGGAAGCCTAGAATAGCTAATGAAGTCCCGGGTACCTATTCATGCAGGACGTATAATTTTTGTGCCTATATTTATAGTAGTAATCAATTCATGAATCTGGACATTGGTACTAGGTTTGAGTTTAAGGTTATGGCTGACTGATACCAGGGATCTGGTTTACTTAGCACACTGCATTGTCTGTTCATCATTCTATGTGGGAAAGATGAATCATAGCCTTAAGGAATATATGAGAGAATACCTTTATTATATTAGGATTCAAAATAAGTGTAATGCCTTAGCTAAGCATGTCATTGAGAAAGAGGTTTCCCATGAATTCAGATTCCTGGTGATTGATAGGATTTTTATGAGGTCATGAATTGGTGATTTGAGAAATAAAACTAAGAGATCTGAATTATAATGGATTCTTAGGATGAACTCTGACAGCGGCTCTGGGGTTAATGGTCATGGTTCTTTAAAACCTGTTATAAGATCTCGAGGGCTACAAAAGAAGTAAATTTTAGTTATGTATTTATATTTGCATTTTCTAATATGTATATTTTTAATGTGTACATTTTTTCCTTTATTTCATGTTATTATTGCTTAGTTGCATTGGTATTTGGCTGGAATTAATTGTGAGATGTTTGCTAATTTTCTTAATTTGTTTTAATGGCAGGGTTTGTATTATTGTGATTTAATTGGCTTGGGTTTGATATATATTTATGTGGAGTTCTACATTGTAATATGGTCTGATGAAGCGATATGTTTTATCGTGAAAGCACTTACCCTACTGTTTATAATTAAAATATATTTGTTTTTAGCTCTCCTGCTTCGCTTTCAACGTCTGTTTTTTTATTTTTACGAAATATTTAATAGACATACCGACACTGTTTTACTCAAGTCCAGTTAAATGTTGCTGTGATTATCTCAGTTACACCAATTTTCTCACCCAGTATCTCTGACAGAGCAGTCTGAAGGGCATCTTTAAAGTCTGCCAACTCATTACACTCCCAGAAAATATGTTCCTAATTACCTCCTTCCTTTCCATCACACCTCCAACACCTGCCGTCTAACTGAGGAAAATTCTTTGGAGTCTTCTTGGGGTACAAAAATACCTATGTAAACACTTCCAACTGAAGATCCTAAATCTTCTAGACTTTGTTGCATATTTATTTATTTATTTTATTTTATTTTTATTTTACATTTCTTTACCGGGATAGTCCGAATGGACACAGGTCCATTTACAGCAGGGTCCCGGGGAGAAAAGCTCTGTACAAGTAACAATATTGTTAACACATGTAATATAAGTCACAGATGAATTATAATAGCCGTAAAGCACTTTTAAACAGAAAAAAGCAATTCTTAATTAAAATGCATATAGAAAAATACATTTTCAGGTTTGCAGTAGGGATTCCTGAGTTTGTAGCAGAACAACAGAAATCTATTAGAGTAGCTAGTTCTTTGTTGTTACATGACGTAGGAGTTTTATGTGATGCATGGTCACAGCCAAGAATTCATTGAAGGAGCAGAGGCCAGAGTAGGGGGAAGGTCGTTCCAGTTTCTGGCTATGTTGTGGGAGAACAGAGCTTTCCCTGCAGAGTTATTGGCTTTAGAGATTCAGAGGAGAGAGTACTCAGAAGAGTGGAGGGGACGATTTGATACGTACTGGGATAGAAGTTGGTTTAGGGATGGGGTTTTGTTAGGATAATTCACAATAATAGTAGGCAAGTATTAATTGGTGATAGTTGAGTAGTTGAGGAAGTTCTAACCATTTAAGTTCTCGTAATGCCTGACAGTGATGTGTTTTGAAGGTGGAGATACTTGCAAATCTAGCGATTTTATTGTCACATGACTCAAGTCGTTCAAGGTCCTGTTTTCTTGTGTGGGTAAAGACTGGTGCAGCGTATATAAAGGTAGACAGTAGGTGTGTTTCGGCTAGTGTAATTTGTGCCTGATCAGATAGGAATTTTCTGTGTCTGTATAGTGTTCCCATTTTTTGTGGACCTTTTTGATTGTGATATATGGACATCAAATATTTTTTTTGTCAATTTCTACACCAAGTTGTTTGGTCTGGTCAGTAGGGGATATGTTAGTACCATTTTTGGATGTGATTGTAAAAGGTTAATGGGTGGATTTAGTTTTGTTAGTTAATCCAGCTTTCCGCTGAGGTAAAGGATTCCTGAGTAAGCTTTAGTAGGGCAGTGAGTGATGATGTGGAGCAGATGAGAGTTGAGTCATCTGCATATTGTATAAGTGTGGCATTTTAGGTGAATGTATGATGGTTGTTATTAAATATGGAGAAGAGTAGAGGGCCCAATATTGAACCTTGTGGGACACCTATAGGGGTTGGAAGTAGGGGAGATAGTTTGTTTTGCCATTGGACAGATTGTATCTGTCTGATAGGTAGCTTTTAAGCCAGGCTATAGTGGAAGGGGCGAAGGATAGGGAGGTGATGGAGTCTACTAGTATAGTATGTGACACCATATAATCACAAAACGAGGTCCTTGTCAGCAGAAACCACACAAGCAATAAAATCCTTAACGTGTTTTATTGTAGCAACAAAGCGTTTTCGCCACAGCAGTCCGTGGCTTCTTCAGAGGAATAAACATCTAAAACAACACGCTCCATTCATATCAGGAAATTAAGGAAGTGCCATCTTCCAATTTCCTGAAAGCAGCAGCCGTTTTTTTAAAAAAAATAATATAAATGCAATATACAACACAATGCACTACAAAACATATTATTAATTAATACAACAACCCGTATGTAAAATTTTATATATAAAATAAAAATAAATTTAAACATATCTTATAAAATAGATCTAAGTATAAGTAAAATTTAAACAGTTAAAACTGCAACTTTTTATTTATTCATAAATTTGTTTATTTTCACAGGACCAGCTATCCTAGAAAAGATACCTATAAATATGTGTGTATTTTTCTACAATTGCAATCTACTAAACTTAACTTTTTTTGGCACACTAAAGGTGTCCTTAAAACATCCTATCTAATACCTATAAAAATATGTAAACCAAATTTTTAACCCTATAATATAAGGAACCCATTTTTTCATCCTTTTAATACTGGTGGTAGATGTTTCAACTATGGTGTTTCCACATGTTCTTATAACTGTAATAAAAGGGTCCATCTCTACCCTGTTTTCATAAAGAAACTAAAAAAAAAAAAAAAAAAAAAAGTTAAAAAAAAAAAATTTCCTTATAAACTACCTAAAGTAACTTTTTAATTTCAATACAGGAGCTATATTGCAGTTACTGTTCAGCCCAGGATGCCTGAACGCATCGAGGCGTAACTGCCATTCTAGCTCCCTATTTTCCAAAATTAATGAAAAAGGGCCTCCCCTAGTCTTTAATGGTACATGGTCAATGGCCATAAATTGGAAGCTATGACCTGGATTTAAACCTATATGCTTTGCCAGTGCATTGTCGCCCTTATTGTTTTTAATAGCATATATGTGTTCATACATTCGGTCTCTGACCCGACGGTCTGTTTTACCGATGTAGAACGCTTGGCAACAATTACACATGGCGATGTAAATAATAGATTTACTCTCACAGTTTAAAGTAAAACGGATATGATACTTCCTTTCCCTGACCATAAATGTTTCACCAATTCTGACCTTATTGCAGAATTTACAAAAGCCACATTTGAACATGCCTCTCTTTTTATAAAATGTGTTTTGAGGTACGTCCCTTTGTAACAATTCCTTGAGGTTGTTTGATCTCTTAAATATAAATCTTGGTTTACTACCTAATTTTTCAACCAAAAGAGAATTTGAAGATATAAGATGCCAATTCTTACGTATTACAGCCAGAATCCCTTTAGAGTTTTTACTGAAGGTGGTGATGAAACTCAAAGAAAAATCATATTCTTCACTTAAAGATTTGACTGTGACTATCTCCCCACTGTTCAAATCAATATCCACCGATGCTGTATTAATAGTGGGGTCAACGTGTGTAGGATTTTTTTTGAGTAGTAAAGGTTTATAAAAACCATTAGTCCTTTTAAAAGTGACCTCACCAATCAAGTCTGATAACATTTGGTCAGGGTACCCTCGGTTGCCAAACATTTCTCTCAATAATTCACATTCTTTGATGAAGTCAACCATAGTACTGCACATTCTTCCTGCCCTCACCAATTGTCCCTTTACAATGGACCTTTTCTGTTGGTATGGGTGAAAACTGGAGAAGTGCAGGAATGAATTGCAGTATGTAGATTTTCTAAACACTGTTGACGTTAATCCTTGACCTACAAGGTCTTTTTCTAACTTAACGTCAAGGTAGTCAATTTCACTAGTTGAAAATTTGAATGTGAATTTTAAGAATTCAGTTGTTGAATTCATGGTTTCAACGAAACCTGCAGCTTCTAATTCCGAGCCCCTGAACAGAATGAAGATATCGTCCAGGAACCGGGTATAATACATAACAGGTTCCATTAAACCAGGGATCTTCCTTAAAATGTTGGCCTCCCAATATCCCATAACATAATTTGCCACTCCAACCCCACATGGGGAGCCCATCGCTACACCAGGTTTTTGAAGGAAGAAGTCACCATTAAAAGTGAAGTAATTAGAGGTCAGGACAATATCCAATAATTCTGTGACCAAGTCCACTTCCAACTTAGAGGCCCCAAATACCTGAAGCATAGACCCTATCCACTCTACCGCTTCTTGATGCGGTATAGAAGTGTATAGGTCTATCACGTCAATGGTTAAAAAATTGTTATCACCAATGTATAAAATACCATTGATGTTATCAAGGAAGGACCACGAGTCTTTACATATACTGGAAATCTCCTTCATGTATTTATCCAGTATGTTTGTTATAAGTTTAGAACAGGGATATGTAATGGAGGACCTACCATCAATCAACGCTCTCATAGGGGGGTTATTTATACTCTTATGAATCTTAGGGATTCCGAACATGACAGGTATTTTTGGACAATTTATATCAATATAGTTGTACAAATTCATATCAATTTTTCCTGCCAGGAACAGATCCCTAAAGTAACCCCTGATCCTATGGATGTTACCATTAACCTCACTCTTAGATGATTTTGTGTACGCGTCAGTGTCCAACACCATAGTCATCTTCTCATTGTATGTTAAGTTGTCAAATAACACTAACCCACCACCTTTGTCAGGTTTTAATAAACGAACAGGTAACCGACATATCTCATCCAATAGCAACAGTTGTTCCATGGAAATATTTGAATTTCCTGTACTCAACCTGTCAGTACCATTAGTAGCAAGGAATCTGAAATCCATTTCACAAATGTTCTCAAACAATTGTAATGTATTGTGTAGTGGGGGATTAAACACACTAGCTAGTCTCATGGTAGGTAAACCATCACTATTACTTCCAATATTTAAGTTTTCAATGTCATTTTGTTGGTTAAAAACTAGTTTTAGGTTCATTTTCCTCACATAACATTTTAATTCTATGATTTCCTTAGAAATACTCCCAGTTCTACTTGGAACAAAAGAATTACCAAAAGCTAGTAATTCGATTAACTGCTCATCAAGGATAATGTCGGAAAAGTTATAAATTTTAAAATCCCCATTCTTGTTGGTAAGAATGACCGGATGGTCAAGTACAATGGGCGGGCAAGGTGAATCAATTTGCACAGTAAGTAAGGGAGAAGACCCATATGTGTCAGACCCATTGGTGTCTGGGCCTACAGTTAGTTCTTCCTCCTGTTCACATAAGTCCTGTTGCTGCGTTGCCCTAAAAAATTTTTGCCATTGTGCTGGTTGCCTGATTTATTATTAGTACTAGAACCCTGTTGGTAATTACCAGGGCCACCATTATTTCTGGCAAAACCTTTTATTCTATTACTCTGTCTTAATCCTGTGCTAGTATGGCCTTCATTGTTTTCTTCCATTATATCGTCCAGCCCACTCCTGTCCTCCACCACATCTATCATCTGGCTGTCGCTTATATGACCTGAACAAGTACCATTAGGTCCCTTTAATTTAGGGTATGCACAGTTTTTAGAATAGGCTTCCCTATCCCTGATCAGTTTTTTATTTTTACCAGCTTTCAACTTCACCAACAAGGTGTCAATGCTAGATAAAATCCGTCCATAGTCGAATTTATATCTAGCAAAGTCCAAGTCAATTTTAATTTCGTTGTCCAAGTTGTTAATTTCATCCATTAAGAAATCAATATGCAAAGTATAATGTTTGACAATAACTTCTAAAAGTTGAACACCCTGCTGTTGAAAGAGTACTTCCATATCAGTAAAAAATGCTTGATCAGTAATTAAAGCAGATGGCACAAAATTATTGCGTAACCCTTTAGGTATTAGTTTCTCCACAATACATTGTTTGAAGTAAGCCGACTCCAACTGCAATTTTTTTAATTTAAGCAATTTGGAGTCAAATAATTTTAGCTTATCTGCTAAACATGTATTTCTAATGTTTGGTACCTCATTACTAAATGGCGTACCTTGTTGTCCAAAAGTTAGGTTGGCAGTATCCAATAACCAACCCCCTAAGTCCGGTAAACCAAAATTAGTCCCAACAGGTTCATTATTAAAGTTTGCCAAACCTGTTGTATCAGTTCGTGAATTAGGTCGTTCATTCGTAACTGCCACAGCATAAGTAACGGGGCGTCCTGTCCTCTCTTCTCCTCCAACACTGTCGCCAGATAATGGGAACATGCCTTCCGGACTATTTACTAGCCCCGAATTAGTGCTAGCAGGTAAGTTTTGTCGTTCCGGCTGGGCTGCCGGTATCCAGTCGTCAAGACTCACTTGGCTCACGCCTGTCGTGTTGGAAACACCGGAAGTGCCTGCTCTAGGCATCCGGATAGCAGCCTGCATATCGTCGATCCTTGAGTTCAGCTGGTCCAGTCTAACAGATAAACCGGCAAGCATGCCGGCTAAGTCTGTATTATTGTTGTCAGTGCCACTCGCCATGGAAATACTTAGTTGGAAACTGCCCAGACAATCAGGAATCCTCGCAACAAAAAACCACAAACCAAGGAAACATAAAAAAACCAAATAATCACAAAACGAGGTCCTTGTCAGCAGAAACCACACAAGCAATAAAATCCTTAACGCGTTTTATTGTAGCAACAAAGCGTTTTCGCCACAGCAGTCCGTGGCTTCTTCAGAGGAATAAACATCTAAAACAACACGCTCCATTCATATCAGGAAATTCAGGAAGTGCCATCTTCCAATTTCCTGAAAGCAGCAGCCGTTTTTTTAAAAAAATATAATATAAATGCAATATACAACACAATGCACTACAAAACATATTATTAATTAATACAACAACCCGTATGTAAAATTTTATATATAAAATAAAAATAAATTTAAACCTTCAAAAACGTGGTGTAGCGATGGGCTCCCCATGTGGGGCTGGAGTGGCAAACTATGTTATGGGATATTGGGAGGCCAACATTTTAAGGAAGATCCCTGGTTTAATGGAACCTGTTATGTATTATACCCGGTTCCTGGACGATATCTTCATTCTGTTCAGGGGCTCAGAATTAGAAGCTGCAGGTTTCGTTGAAACCATGAATTCAACAACTGAATTCTTAAAATTCACATTCAAATTTTCAACTAGTGAAATTGACTACCTTGACGTTAAGTTAGAAAAAGACCTTGTAGGTCAAGGATTAACGTCAACAGTGTTTAGAAAATCTACATACTGCAATTCATTCCTGCACTTCTCCAGTTTTCACCCATACCAACAGAAAAGGTCCATTGTAAAGGGACAACTGGTGAGGGCAGGAAGAATGTGCAGTGCTATGGTTGACTTCATCAAAGAATGTGAATTATTGAGAGAAATGTTTGGCAACCGAGGGTACCCTGACCAAATGTTATCAGACTTGATTGGTGAGGTCACTTTTAAAAGGACTAATGGTTTTTATAAACCTTTACTACTCCAAAAAAATCCTACACACGTTGACCCCACTATTAATACAGCATCGGTGGATATTGATTTGAACAGTGGGGAGATAGTCACAGTCACATCTTTAAGTGAAGAATATGATTTTTCTTTGAGTTTCATCACCACCTTCAGTAAAAACTCTAAAGGGATTCTGGCTGTAATACGTAAGAATTGGCATCTTATATCTTCAAATTCTCTTTTGGTTGAAAAATTAGGTAGTAAACCAAGATTTATATTTAAGAGATCAAACAACCTCAAGGAATTGTTACAAAGGGACGTACCTCAAAACACATTTTATAAAAAGAGAGGCATGTTCAAATGTGGCTTTTGTAAATTCTGCAATAAGGTCAGAATTGGTGAAACATTTATGGTCAGGGAAAGGAAGTATCATATCCGTTTTACTTTAAACTGTGAGAGTAAATTTATTATTTACATCACCATGTGTAATTGTTGCCAAGCATTCTACATCGGTAAAACGGACCGTCGGGTCAGAGACCGAATGTATGAACACATGTATGCTATTAAAAACAATAAGGGCGACAATGCACTGGCAAAGCATATAGGTTTAAATCCAGGTCATAGCTTCCAATTTATGGCCATTGACCATGTACCATTAAAGACTAGGGGAGGCCCTTTTTCATTAATTTTGGAAAATAGGGAGCTAGAATGGCAGTTACGCCTCGATGCGTTCAGGCATCCTGGGCTGAACAGTAACTGCAATATAGCTCCTGTATTGAAATTAAAAAGTTACTTTAGGTAGTTTATAAGGAAATTTTTTTTTTTTAACTTTTTTTTTTTTTTTTTTTTTTTAGTTTCTTTATGAAAACAGGGTAGAGATGGACCCTTTTATTACAGTTATAAGAACATGTGGAAACACCATAGTTGAAACATCTACCACCAGTATTAAAAGGATGAAAAAATGGGTTCCTTATATTATAGGGTTAAAAATTTGGTTTACATATTTTTATAGGTATTAGATAGGATGTTTTAAGGACACCTTTAGTGTGCCAAAAAAAGTTAAGTTTAATAGCTTGCAATTGTAGAAAAATACACACATATTTATAGGTATCTTTTCTAGGATAGCTGGTCCTGTGAAAATAAACAAATTTATGAATAAATAAAAAGTTGCAGTTTTAACTGTTTAAATTTTACTTATACTTAGATCTATTTTATAAGATGTGTTTAAATTTATTTTTATTTTATATATAAAATTTTACATACGGGTTGTTGTATTAATTAATAATATGTTTTGTAGTGCATTGTGTTGTATATTGCATTTATATTATATTTTTTTAAAAAAACGGCTGCTGCTTTCAGGAAATTGGAAGATGTCACTTCCTGAATTTCCTGATATGAATGGAGCATGTTGTTTTAGATGTTTATTCCTCTGAAGAAGCCACGGACTGCTGTGGTGAAAACGCTTTGTTGCTACAATAAAACGCGTTAAGGATTTTATTGCTTGTGTGGTTTCTGCTGACAAGGACCTCGTTTTGTGATTATTTGTTTTTTTATGTTTCCTTGGTTTGTAGTATGTGACACCATGTCAAAAGCCTTAGATAGGTGTAAAAATATTGCAGATACAAAGTTGTTGTTATTTCTGTGTAGGTTAACTGCATTTGTAAAAGAGAAGAGAGCAGTAGTTGTGCTAGGGTGTTGCCGGAAGCCATGTTGTGTGGGTGAGAGAAGATTGTTAGAGTACAGGAATTGCATAACTTGAGAGTAAATACACCTTTCAAGTATTTTAGATAAGGGGGGAGACATACCTACATCCCCTCATTGTTTCTTTGTGAACTGCTTATCCACTCTGTCTAGCCACTCCTTTATAACCTCCTGTGATTGATTATTATAGTTATCATGCAATATTTTGTATGCCTTACTAATTATTTATTTTTTAAGAGCAGCTTCTGTTCTAGAGTCTACTATGATCACTACCAGTGCTGGTCTTTCACTTAGGATTCCCCAGTTTCTTTCTTTTGCCTATATACTCTGATATCAATCCTTCATAGGTAAGCAATCTGTAGCCTACAATCCAAATAAATTATTGGCCTCTTCCCATTCTATTCCCTTACTTTCTCTAATTATTTGCTCCCAATCTCTTGATTCTTTTGCCAGTGTTTTCCAATATATTCCACCTTCCTCTTACCTGTTGTCTGTACCTCTAATTGCAGTTATCCTTCTTGGCAGAATCTTTCTCCATTCCCATGTTGGCTTAGTTCTTAGAATACCTTTGGCTGCTTTAAGAGTATAATATTCTGATGGTTAGTTATTCTCCTTAAGGATCTGCACCAAAAACCCCAGTCTCTCCTTGTTTTTTAGCTTCTCCTGTTTCATCATCATTCCTTTCCACATTCAATTATAGGTTTCTGCTTGTGCTGTGTATAGGAGCCTTAACTGTGTAGCTCTGAAATACACCTTCAAATCGGGTCTATATCACTTAATTGAATACTCATTTACACAAATACCTAGTAATTGAAGCCTTTTACTAGAACTACCAATTTAACAAATGGTATATTTGTCAAACACAACATTATCGAATAATTTTAGTCGGCCACCTTAACAAAAAGTTACATGTAACAGCACGACTCTGGATCTGAAACATGAAACACTTACAAAACCTAAGCATTGTATAAAAATCTAAAAGTGACTATTTAAAAAAAAAATATTTCAATAAAATATTAAAAGACATACTTTAAACTTTTTAATTGTAAACTTTTCAATTTTTGGATTAAAGTCGTACCTCAAAATCTGATACTTATAAAACTAGGTGTAGCCTTACAAATTAAAATGTCTAGTACCTCTAGAAGATCTCTTGTTATCTTCCTTGTTATAGGCTCCCTAAGCTTGGCAACAACCCCTTTTACTTTCTGTTGCCTGAGTCGTTGAGCTAAAAATATTTGTGCTCTGGCATTACTATAAAAAAGCAGTTGCTTAACAGCAGTCTTTCTAAACTCATGCATATTATCGCGGTAATTCTTTATTTTCTGCTTAGCATTCTGCAGTTGCTCCTCTTCTTGTTCTGGGAGATTCGCCTTATTCTGCAATACTAACATTTGTCAGTCCCTGTAAATTAAATTTATCTTACTCCCTTGCTATATTTTCTGAAAAAAATTCTGTCTTCTCTAATGACTACCAAATAATTTTCACTACCAGTTCCTTACATAGGTTCATAGGTTCATAGGTTCGTACTAGGCTATCTGCCCTAGGGCATTTATAAGCCTAGCCAGAGTGTGTGTGGCTTTCACCACCCCTTAGGATGAGAATGCTACGCCCTTTTAGGGTTTAGTTTACTGTGCCTCTGTCTAGTAGTGACACAGATATGACCCCCGGGGTAAATCTACGATCTCCCATCCACTCGTCAAGATTTCTCTTGAATAGAGTCAGTGAGGGGCTCTGCCTAACATGGATTGGGATTCTGTTCCAGAGTGTAGGGAGCCTCTGGGTTATGAATCTGTCCCTCCAGCACGTCCTATTTATTTCTGTGTTGAGGTTTAAGTCTCTTGCTCTCGTGGCTCTGGTGGATTTGGATTTACTAAGGTGGAGCATGTCCATTAATTCCGGATTGGACATGGCCTTGTACGTCAGGCACAGATCACCTCTGAGTAGGTGGTATGCGACTGAATAGAGCTGGAGTTTTTCAGTCGGGCAGCATATGACATATGTTTAAGACCCTTTATCCTCTTGGTGAGGAACTTTTGGGGTCTTTCCAACTGCTGCAGGTGACGGGTAAGATACATCCCAAATGGGGCATTGTACTCAATCATTGGCCTGATAAGAGAAGAGTACAGGGGCACAATGACCTCTCTTGATCTAGATGTGAAACCCTTCATGATAAGGTGGGCAATATAGAAGGTCTTCCTAACCACTTTGGCAATGTGAGTGTCAAATGAGAGGTTGCTGTCAACCTGGGTCCCAAGGTCCCTGATTACCTCTTCCGTACTTAATGGATTACCACCTATGTGGTAATTTGTGGGTACCTTTTTTTTCCCAAAGGGTATGACTATACATTTTTTGGCATTCAGCTTAAGGCCATGGCTCTGGCACCAATTATCCGTTTCTATGAGGCCTCTCTGAAGGATGTTTGTGTCCACTGGAGTATCAATTACGGCGCCCAGTTTGCAGTCATCTGCGAACTTTGTCAGCCACAATCCTCCTATGTTTGCCTGTACCTCGGAAAAATAAATGCCGAACAAGAGGGGTCCCAGGACTGAGCCCTGTGGGACACCGCTTGTGACTGGCTTAGAGTCTGACATAGCTCCAGCAACTCTGACCCTGTGGGTTCTGTCCTTGAGCCAGTTTGCAACCCATCTTGTGACATATGGGTTTACATTTAAGCTGGTGAGTTTGTCTATGATGCCCGAGTGGGGTATTGTGACAAAGGCTTTTGCAAGGTCAAGGTAGGCTGTGTGAACTGCTTTACCCTCATCAATGGCCTTAGTGACTGTTTCAAAAAAGTCGATCAAGTTCAAAAGGCAGGATCTGCCTTTGACAAAGCCAAATTGGGTAGGATCCAATGTCTGTAGATCCCCAATGTCTTTGTTTATGAGTTCCATAATGATCCTCTCCATAGCTTTGCAGACCAGGCTCGTCAATCTTATGGGGCGGTAATTTCCAGGGTCCGTAGAAGCACCGCCTTTGTGAAGTGGTACCACTGTCGCCGTATGCCACTCTTTGGGTACGTATCCTGTAGTAAGGCTAAGATTAATCAGCAGCCTTATGTGTGGGTTTAGTTCCTCTTGGAGTTCATGTAGCACACAGCCCGGGACACAGTCCGGTCCCATTGATGCTGTGTTTTTAGCTTTAGAGAGGGCGGCTCTCACCTGGGCATTTGAGATATTAGGGAGGCTACACTCTGCTGGGATAGTTATTTCTCCTTTTGGGGGGGAGGGGGAGGAGAAATTTGCACTGAACCTGTCTGTCAGAATGTTGGCAATGTCAGTGGGTTCAGTGTATTTTGTATCATTTTGGACTAACTCTGAGCATATCTGGGAGTTTCCACCCAGGTTTCTAACATAGCTAAAGAAGGCCTTGTGATTATCTTTTGTGTCTTTTGCGATTTTTCTCTCAAAGTTGGCCTTGGATGATTTTATGAGTGAACGTAGTTTTTTGCTAGTACTGATCAGAGATGCCTTCCCTTTTAGGGATTTTGCTCTGTCATGTAGTAGCTTCCTCCTATTGTTGTAGAGTTTGTTTATGGCTGGGGTCCACCAGACCGGGCGCCTGCCTTTGGGGGAATGGGTCTTGGTTTTATTTGCGATTGCATGATCCATGCATTCTTGAAGGTGCCCGTAGAAGGCATTTGCAAAGGATTCAGCAGTGTGGGTTGTGGTTTCCACTAGCCCAGGGGCCTTGAAGGATACCATTTCAGTCTTAAGAAGTGTGAAGTTGACTTTTGAGAAGTTCTTCACTGTGGTCTTTTGTGCAGGGGGTGGGGATGGGATGTGGATTTCCAGTGAGATTAATTTATGGTCTGATCTTACCAGAGAGGGATATACTTCCGGTGTGGAGCATTTTGTCCCCATGTTTGTGATGATCAGGTCTAGTATATTGTCTCCTCTTGTGGGAATGGTGACCAGTTGTTCCATTGCATTTGAGTTTATGAATTCTAAGAACCTTTGGGCTAGGGTGTTGGGGCTTGAGTAATGTTCCCAGTCTATGTTTGGGTAGTTGAAGTCTCCCAATATAATGGTATTTGGAGAGACATTCATACTCTCTAGTGTCTTCAGGAAGGCTGTGTGGGGTTCCTGAGTTTGAGAGGGTGGTCTGTAACATGCTACAAACTGTAAGGCAGTTTTGCCTATGGTTAGTTGCACCTGGATGGTCTCCGATGCTTCGTGCGTTGCCACTAACCTGGAGGTGTGGGTATCTTTGATGAATATGGATACTCCCCCTCCTTTAGTGGTTCGGTCCAAGTTTTGGGGCCGGAAAGCATGATATGAGGTAAAACCTGATAGTGCTGGGGTGCTCTCAGGAGCCTTGAACCAGGTTTCAGTCACTGCACAGACATCGATGTTCTCCATACTGAGAAGGGCTTCGAGAGCGTGCATCTTGAGGTTTATACTTCTGGCATTGAGCAGCATTACCCTTAGATTTTTCCACTTGTGTTTTCTAGGGAGGTAGGTTTGTCCTTTGAGCCTTGCCTAAAAAGGCACTATGGGGTGGCAAGAGCCTTGGCCAATATCCGGAAGCCCAGGGTGACAGGTGCAAGCCGTCCCTTGCGAAGCAGCGTGGCTTGTCAAGCATGTCATCCCAAGCAGACAGACATTGGATCCCCTTAGAATGACACCAGTA
This sequence comes from Protopterus annectens, assembly GCF_019279795.1. NCBI lineage: Eukaryota > Metazoa > Chordata > Ceratodontiformes > Protopteridae > Protopterus > Protopterus annectens. Next base: position 996,120,246 of record NC_056732.1, on the reverse strand, counting down.
ATTAAGCCAATTGTTAAAACTGATCATTTTGTCTTTGTACTGTGGCATCATTCTTGGTGAGGGTAAGATGCTGCTCAGGGTCAGGGTCATACCGGCCTGGGCTACATAATCAGAGAGCTCCTCTATGTCTCTTTTCATGTAGTCCAGGGAGGTACGTCTCAGGTCGTTCACACCGACATGTACAATGACTGAGTCATATTTGTACTTGCTGTGGAGTGACCTGAGTGCTTGTGTTATGTGGCGGATTCTAGCTCCCGACTGGCAGCTTACTGTGACCTTTTCCTTGTTCAGTCTAGTGAGCGGGACATCAGTGTGTCTGACTATGGAGTCACCTATTACTAGTGTGTCTGGCATGTTGTTTGGCCTTAAGGGCTGTGACTGTTTAGCACACTGACTATGTGAACTATGTGTTGCATGTGCTATGTCTTGAGATGGCGGTTGCTTGGGTGTCTGCTTTGGAGGCCTCTGTTGTTTTGGTAGATTTTTAATCAGCGCCTCCGAGTATGTTTTTGTGTGTTTATGTGTTTGGTTTGCAATTGTGATAGTTCTATGTGAGACTGGGTTTGTGGTGTGCGTGGTTACCTTCTCCTCCTGACTGGTCTTGCCAGTACTGAATTGAGGGAGCTCAGCCTCCAGTTTGGCTGTATAGTTGCATCTCTCGCATATATTTGTATTTGTTGGGAGGAGGAGAGGGTTGTCTGTGTACATGAGGCAATTGTAACATTGTCTCAGGATTCCCAGATTCACCAGCTGAACAAGAGAGGACGCTAGTAACTGACCCTTCGACATGCTAGAAATAGTGAAAAAGATTGCTGTGTAACTGAGTCAGAAAGGACCTATAGGGAAATGGGTACTCAAGGGAATTTAGGTGAATGAAGTACTTTCTTTTGTTTAAGAGTGCTTTACTTGTATAAATAAATGCTTTAGGAGCAAGTGCTGAGCTTTTCAGATAGAGTATAGGCTGTATAGATTGCAAGTAGAACAGTTCTAAGGGAAAAATTGAAGAGCAGACTTTACGGAGCCAGAAATAGTTTAAACTTGATTAACCGGCGCTGCCCTATGCTGCTCTATGAGCAACTCCACGCTAATTCGCGCTAAAACGCGCTAAAGCGGGCTTTATAGCAGGGGGTTGAAAAGAGCCAGGAATTGACCCAAAATGGCCAATAAACTACAAGTTCTGGGCTGGAACCAATCCTCTAGGGACAAATAGGTTGCTCAGTGCTCCCCACTCCCACTGGTGAGACAAAGAAGCTTCCTCTTATCCAAATAAGGGTATGGATAGCACAGGAACCAAGACAAAGCCCAGAGATCAGCAAAATCTGAAGACTGGACTATTCTAGTTCAGAAAAGCGGGAAAACAAGGATATTTTTTGTTTTTTTTCTTTTTTTCACAGAGAAGGGAGAAAAGATGCAGTAACAAACAGTAAATGCTATAAAACGGCTAGCGCACTTTAGTGTGTTAGCCTAACAATTAAATTTAACAAAAATAACTTTTAAAGTGCTAACGGTATAAATTCAACACAAGAACAGTAAAACAATATGCACAGCTGTTTTTAAGCGAAATGCAGTCGAGATGCAGTACTTTAAGCGAAAGCCAGAAAAAATACTTATAAATCCAGGAAAGTCACTCTTTCACTCTCTGCTGCTTGTAGAACTCTGCAGGACATCACGAGGAGCTGTGCTGAGTCTGTTACAAGTAAAAAAGTGCGCAAAAGCGGGCTTTATAGCAGGGGGTTGAAAAGAGCCAGGAATTGACCCAAAATGGCCAATAAACTACAAGTTCTGGGCTGGAACCAATCCTCTAGGGACAAATAGGTTGCTCAGTGCTCCCCACTCCCACTGGTGAGACAAAGAAGCTTCCTCTTATCCAAATAAGGGTATGGATAGCACAGGAACCAAGACAAAGCCCAGAGATCAGCAAAATCTGAAGAATGGACTATTCTAGTTCAGAAAAGCAGTAAAACAAGGATATTTTTTTGTTTTTTTGTTTTTTTTCAGAGAGAAGGGAGAAAAGATGCAGTAACAAACAGTAAATGCTATAAAATGGCTAGCGCACTTTAGTGTGTTAGCCTAACAATTAAATTTAACAAAAATAACTTTTAAAGTGCTAACAGTATAAATTCAACACAAGAACAGTAAAAACAATATGCAGAGCTGTTTTTAAGCGAAATGCAGTCGAGATGCAGTACTTTAAGCGAAAGCCAGAAAAAATACTTATAAATCCAGGAAAGTCACTCTTTCACTCTCTGCTGCTTGTAGAGCTCTGCAGGACATCACGAGGAGCTGTGCTGAGTCTGTTACAAGTAAAAAAGCGCGCAAAAGCGGGCTTTATAGCAGGGGGTTGAAAAGAGCCAGGAATTGACCCAAAATGGCCAATAAACTACAAGTTCTGGGCTGGAACCAATCCTCTAGGGACAAATAGGTTGCTCAGTGCTCCCCACTCCCACTGGTGAGACAAAGAAGCTTCCTCTTATCCAAATAAGGGTATGGATAGCACAGGAACCAAGACAAAGCCCAGAGATCAGCAAAATCTGAAGACTGGACTATTCTAGTTCAGAAAAGCGGGAAAACAAGGATATTTTTTTGTTTTTTTTCTTTTTTTTCACAGAGAAGGGAGAAAAGATGCAGTAACAAACAGTAAATGCTATAAAACGGCTAGCGCACTTTAGTGTGTTAGCCTAACAATTAAATTTAACAAAAAAACTTTTTAAAGTGCTAACGGAATCAATTCAACACAAGAACAGTAAAACAATATGCAGAGCTGTTTTTAAGCGAAATGCAGTCGAGATGCAGTACTTTAAGCGAAAGCCAGAAAAAATACTTATAAATCCAGGAAAGTCACTCTTTCACTCTCTGCTGCTTGTAGAACTCTGCAGGACATCACGAGGAGCTGTGCTGAGTCTGTTACAAGTAAAAAAGCGCGCAAAAGTGGGCTTTATAGCAGGGGGTTGAAAAGAGCCAGGAATTGACCCAAAATGGCCAATAAACTACAAGTTCTGGGCTGGAACCAATCCTCTAGGGACAAATAGGTTGCTCAGTGCTCCCCACTCCCACTGGTGAGACAAAGAAGCTTCCTCTTATCCAAATAAGGGTATGGATAGCACAGGAACCAAGACAAAGCCCAGAGATCAGCAAAATCTGAAGACTGGACTATTCTAGTTCAGAAAAGCGGGAAAACAAGGATTTTATTTGTATTTTTTCTTTTTTTTCACAGAGAAGGGAGAAAAGATGCAGTAACAAACAGTAAATGCTATAAAACGGCTAGCGCACTTTAGTGTGTTAGCCTAACAATTAAATTTAACAAAAATAACTTTTTAAAGTGCTAACAGTATAAATTCAACACAAGAACAGTAAAAACAATATGCAGAGCTGTTTTTAAGCGAAATGCAGTCGAGATGCAGTACTTTAAGCGAAAGCCAGAAAAAATACTTATAAATCCAGGAAAGTCACTTTTTCACTCTCTGCTGCTTGTAGAACTCTGCAGGACATCACGAGGAGCTGTGCTGAGTCTGTTACAAGTAAAAAAGCGCGCAAAAGCGGGCTTTATAGCAGGGGGTTGAAAAGAGCCAGGAATTGACCCAAAATGGCCAATAAACTACAAGTTCTGGGCTGGAACCAATCCTCTAGGGACAAATAGGTTGCTCAGTGCTCCCCACTCCCACTGGTGAGACAAAGAAGCTTCCTCTTATCCAGATAAGGGTATGGATAGCACAGGAACCAAGACAAAGCCCAGAGATCAGCAAAATCTGAAGACTGGACTATTCTAGTTCAGAAAAGCGGGAAAACAAGGATTTTTTTTGTTTTTTTCTTTTTTTCACAGAGAAGGGAGAAAAGATGCAGTAACAAACAGTAAATGCTATAAAACGGCTAGCGCACTTTAGTGTGTTAGCCTAACAATTAAATTTAACAAAAATAACTTTTAAAGTGCTAACAGTATAAATTCAACACAAGAACAGTAAAAACAATATGCAGAGCTGTTTTTTAAGCGAAATGCAGTCGAGATGCAGTACTTTAAGCGAAAGCCAGAAAAAATACTTATAAATCCAGGAAAGTCACTCTTTCACTCTCTGCTGCTTGTAGAGCTCTGCAGGACACCACGAGGAGCTGTGCTGAGTCTGTTACAAGTAAAAAAGCACGCAAAAGCGGGCTTTATAGCAGTGGGTTGAAAAGAGCCAGGAATTGACCCAAAATGGCCAATAAACTACAAGTTCTGGGCTGGAACCAATCCTCTAGGGACAAATAGGTTGCTCAGTGCTCCCCACTCCCACTGGTGAGACAAAGAAGCTTCCTCTTATCCAAATAAGGGTATGGATAGCACAGGAACCAAGACAAAGCCCAGAGATCAGCAAAATCTGAAGACTGGACTATTCTAGTTCAGAAAAGCGGGAAAACAAGGATATTTTTTGTTTTTTTTTCTTTTTTTCACAGAGAAGGGAGAAAAGATGCAGTAACAAACAGTAAATGTTATAAAACGGCTAGCGCACTTTAGTGTGTTAGCCTAACAATTAAATTTAACAAAAATAACTTTTTAAAGTGCTAACAGTATAAATTCAACACAAGAACAGTAAAAACAATATGCAGAGCTGTTTTTTAAGCGAAACGCAGTCGAGATGCAGTACTTTAAGCGAAAGCCAGAAAAAATACTTATAAATCCAGGAAAGTCACTCTTTCACTCTCTGCTGCTTGTAGAACTCTGCAGGACATCACGAGGAGCTGTGCTGAGTCTGTTACAAGTAAAAAAGCACGCAAAAGCGGGCTTTATAGCAGGGGTTGAAAAGAGCCAGGAATTGACCCAAAATGGCCAATAAACTACAAGTTCTGGGCTGGAACCAATCCTCTAGGGACAAATAGGTTGCTCAGTGCTCCCCACTCCCACTGGTGAGACAAAGAAGCTTCCTCTTATCCAAATAAGGGTATGGATAGCACAGGAACCAAGACAAAGCCCAGAGATCAGCAAAATCTGAAGACTGGACTATTCTAGTTCAGAAAAGCGGGAAAACAAGGATATTTTTTTGTTTTTTTCTTTTTTTCACAGAGAAGGGAGAAAAGATGCAGTAACAAACAGTAAATGCTATAAAACGGCTAGCGCACTTTAGTGTGTTAGCCTAACAATTAAATTTAACAAAAATAACTTTTTAAATTGCTAACAGTATAAATTCAACACAAGAACAGTAAAAACAATATGCAGAGCTGTTTTTAAGCGAAATGCAGTCGAGATGCAGTACTTTAAGCGAAAGCCAGAAAAAATACTTATAAATCCAGGAAAGTCACTTTTTCACTCTCTGCTGCTTGTAGAACTCTGCAGGACACCACGAGGAGCTGTGCTGAGTCTGTTACAAGTAAAAAAGCGCGCAAAAGCGGGCTTTATAGCAGGGGGTTGAAAAGAGCCAGGAATTGACCCAAATGGCCAATAAACTACTAGTTCTGGCTGGAACCAATCCTCTAGGGACAAATAGGTTGCTCAGTGCTCCACACTCCCACTGGTGAGACAAAGAAGCTTCCTCTTATCCAAATAAGGGTGTGGATAGCACAGGAACCAAGACAAAGCCCAGAGATCAGCAAAATCTGAAGACTGGACTATTCTAGTTCAGAAAAGCGTGAAAACAAGGATTTTTTTTGTTTTTTTTCTTTTTTTTCACAGAGAAGGGAGAAAAGATGCAGTAACAAACAGTAAATGCTGTAAAACGGCTAGCACACTTTAGTGTGTTAGCCTAACAATTAAATTTAACAAAAATAGCTTTTTAAAGTGCTAACAGTATAAATTCAACACAAGAACAGTTAAAAACAATATGCAGAGCTGTTTTTAAGCGAAATGCAGTCGAGATGCAGTACTTTAAGCGAAAGCCAGAAAAAATACTTATAAATCCAGGAAAGTCACTCTTTCACTCTCTGCTGCTTGTAGAGCTCTGCAGGACATCACGAGGAGCTGTGCTGAGTCTGTTACAAGTAAAAAAGCACGCAAAAGCGGGCTTTATAGCAGGGGGTTGAAAAGAGCCAGGAATTGACCCAAAATGGCCAATAAACTACAAGTTCTGGGCTGGAACCAATCCTCTAGGGACAAATAGGTTGCTCAGTGCTCCCCACTCCCACTGGTGAGACAAAGAAGCTTCCTCTTATCCAAATAAGGGTATGGATAGCACAGGAACCAAGACAAAGCCCAGAGATCAGCAAAATCTGAAGACTGGACTATTCTAGTTCTTTTCAACAGATAGGTAGTTTTGTCTTATCTTTTTCCTCTCCCAGAGTGGGAAAACACTTTAATGCTTTCAGAAAACATTCATTATCTCCTAGCCATTGAAAGAAGGAAGTATTCTGTTTTAATTGCTCTTATCAGATTGTCTCCATGGAGAAATGAGAACCAGATACAGAGTTGCTTCTACAAGCATTTATTTATTTGCTGGAGGAAAGATTTCTTATATTCAGTGCTCTTTGTTATATTTGACATAATGTCGAGAATACATGCACAACCTTTTTTTACAAATACACCTGGTGTAGTATTTCACAAAAGACATTCCAAGGTATGCAGTAGTATGGCTTCTCCAGGTGCACAGAATGCAGGTAGAATGTACTTATGAACTCCTACAACTCCTCTAGCATCTATGCAAAGACAAAGAGATGATGCACCATTTTAAGTCCAGGATGGAATGTCCTTTGCCTCTGCTGAATCAGAGGGATACCTAGAGAACAAAATCTCCTTTCCAGTGTTCAGAATATACTTTGCCAGGGAATCTGAGGAACATAATCCAGCTATATCTGGAACAAATGTCCTAAACGAAGCCAAAAAACAGTAAACCAATACTCCCAAAATGCAGGAAATGCAGAGCAAGGCACCACACAAACTCATCTGCTTTCTGCAAAAAAAAAAAAAAAAAAAAAAAAAAAAAAAAAAAAAAAAAAACCCCCCCCCCCCCCCCCCCCCCCCCCCCCTGCCTTCCATGCCACTTTACAAAG
>NC_056732.1:995289944-995408213 GCF_019279795.1 Protopterus annectens | reverse complement strand
AAAGAAAGTACATGGTAACACAAAACATACTATTATAACAAGTTTATAAGATGGATATTTGAAATTTGTCCATATTTGGGGACTGTATTCCCCCATTATTGGCTTCATCCAGGTTTTTTGTGCCAAGGTTGAGAGCTATGGTGATAACTGAACTCACTGAATATGTTTGGGGGCTGTATTGCCACATTACTGGCTTTGTCTGTGTTTTTGCTAAAAGGTTGAGAGCTATGGTGAGAACTGAATTCACTAAATATGTTTGGGGGCTGTATTCCCCCATTATTGGCTTTGTTCAGGTGTTTTGTGCTAAGATGTTGACAGCTATGGTGAGAACTGAATTCACTGAATGTAGCCATTTAAGTTTCAGTCTTCCTCTTTCATAAAATAGATGATTGATTTGGCATTGTGGTATGCTCTAACTGTTTTGCACGGGGTCCTGGGTTCAATGCTCGGCAGTGAAATGTATGGTGGTAACACAGCTGTACACCCACACAATGCGACACAGAGAAAGAACATGTACAGGTAGCCAGTGCGGCTGAGACTGATGGCATCAACAGGGTAGTGGACTGCATCACCATGAGGGGTTAGGGATCCTGTGTGTTCTGTATGGTAGCATACACCCTCACACCATGCACCAGACAGCCATACATACCTACATACACACGCACACACACTGTGGAGACCACAAATGTCGTACACATTTGGATAGCTGATGTGTGTGATACACACACCACACCTGCCTACGTCATGCTTTCCACACTGCAGTATGTACAGATCTCTACAACAGTGTACAGGGGTGTGAGACAATTGGGTTGTATTCCACACCATATGTGGCATATATGGTCACACAAGAAAACACACATGGCAGTACTGTGAATGATACACCTGCTATATGATGATACGTCTGACAGACATGCAGCAGTATTGGCCGCATTATGTGTACCAACGCTACCTTCGGCAATTGTGCTGCTATATGCACACGGGAGAATGTAAGTGTTATAGGTGTCAAGTGACGTACTGTCAGTAACACCTGACCGCTGTGTAGGTGTTATGTCTCCACCGTCAAGTAATGGTAACATAGCGTACTGTTTGCACATGTCATGGTTGGATGGCGTGTGACACATCTGTGAGCCATCCCTGGCAAACATCCATCTACACAGGTGCATCACCACTTTATGTACACACATCCATCCATACCTGCTGTACATCCTACCGTACTGTCAGTATGTCACCATATACAAGTGTCAATTATGGGGCTGCATTGCAGCTGCATGTCGTAGTTAAGCACAGATGAGTTACTTACATCAGCTACTGTACATGCATGGTAGCTGCATGCACATTACAGATTGTACATGTGTGTTGGTCCTACATGCCTGTCATGTAGCCATGTTTGTATGTATTGCAATTGGTGGACATGTGTGTTGACATACATAACACATGGACTGTTGTATGATATGATGGGTGTCATGGGTAACTAGTACAGAGGGAATGTGTCCTCGGTCAACATTGCTACCTCATGTACTGTTAGCATTCAACAGCCATGGACCCACCTTCCATTTGTGTGCGTATGATTGCTGTAGCCACTTGTCTGCACAGAGGACAGCAAAAGCTATGCTATGTACATATGTGGTGTGTGTTTGGTCCGTCCACATATCCACTGCAATTACATGTATGACATAGCCAAACATGTGTGTTCGTTGGTGTACAGCCACAGTCATCTGTCACAGCTGTGTAAGACCCAGGGCCCCTGGTATGTGTAGAGTCGGCCTGGTTATGTACAGTGGTATCATTGCAATGCATAACACATGATGGAACCCTGTCGGTACATGTGTAGTCTGCACAGTTGCTGTAGACCTATGTACAGTGCACTGGTCATGAGTCACACGGTGTTGTGTTAATGTATGGCTGTGTATTGCTGGTCCAATGACATGGTGATGTCGGAGGGCTACATTGTAGATTGTGGTGTGTACCTCTGTGATATGCACCTGAGACATCTGTGATAGCTCCTGAGTGTGTACTGGTCAATACATGTAAGTGGCCTTCATGTACGTGGGGACAGTAATACCATACTGTGCCCTACCGTGTTTAGAATCTGTGTGCATGCAAGACGGCCCTTTGCAACTGCTAAGTGTGTGAGCATGCCCAGTACGCAGTTGTGTAGATGGACACACAGTACATTCCAAACTGTGCCCTTCCGTGTTCAGAATCCATGTGCATGCAAGACGGCCCTTTGCAACTGCTAAGTGTGTGAGCATGCCCAGTACGCCGTTGTGTAGATGGACACACAGTACATTCCAAACTGCACCCTTCCGTTAGAATCTGTGTGCATGCAAGACAGCCCTTTACAATTGCTAAGTGTGTGAGCATGCCCAGTACGCCATTGTGTAGATGGACACACAGTACATTCCAAACTGCGCCCTTCCATTAGAATCCATGTGCATGCAAGACAGCCCTTTACAACTGCTAAGTGTGTGAGCATGCCCAGTACGCCATTGTGTAGATGGACACACAGTACATTCCAAACAGACATGTGATACTAAGCGTGTGGGCATGGCCATTGACATCCTGTATAGTGATGGTGGTCATCCAGGCAACAGATGTCCATTTTCAATGTCATGATGGATGCCTACATTGAACACACTGGTTACTGTCTTGAAGGGTGTACTATCTGTGGTGCATCCCGTATCTATGTAGTGTTGTTGTAGTGCTCCATAGATATTTGGTTGCCCCGATCACACCACTGTCGTGTGTTTGTCTATGTCTACCTTGGGACAGTAATATGCTTTCAGACTTCTCACTCTCTATACATTCCCTATCGGCATCCTTGCCTTTGCGGATGATGTCACCCACCTAGAAGTATGCCTCTGGGAGTGCTGTGCTCAGTAATCTAGGTAGCACATTCTGTAAATGCGTAATGCTGTAGTGTGATAAGGTAGTTAGGTGTATGTTTGACTCCCAGCCCTGTCAAGTGTGTGTTTGTGTGTGTGTGTTTCCAGCTGCCTGGGGACACAGTAATGCTTTTAGATGCCTCACACCACATACATTCCCTATCGTCGTCTTTGCCTTTGTGGATGATGTCACCCACCTAGAAGTATGCCTCTGGGAGTGCTGTGTTCAGTAATCTCAGTAGCGCATTCTGTAAATGCGTCATGCTGTAGTGTGTTAGGGTAGTTAGGTGTATGTTCGACTCCCAGCCCTACCAAGTGTGTGTGTGTGTGTGTGTGTGTGTGTGTGTGTTTGCGTGCATGCTCCCGTCCGCCTGGGGACGCAGTCTTGCTTTTAGATGCCGCACACCACAGCAGTTTGCTACCGACATCTTTGCCTTTGTGGATGATGACACGCACCTAGATGACTGCCTCTGGGACTGCTGTGCTTAGTAATCTTGGTAGCGCATTCTGTAAATGTGTCATGCTGTAGTGTTTTAGGGTAGTTAGGTATATGTTCAACTCCCAGCCCTGCCAAGTGTGTGTGTGTGTGTTTGCGTGCATGCTCCCTTCCACCTAGGGACGCAGTCTTGCTTTTAGATGCCGCACGCCACAGCAGTTTGCTACCAACATCTTTGCCTTTGCGGATGATGACACGCACCTAGATGACTGCCTCTGGGACTGCTGTGCTAAGTAATCTCAATAGCGCGTTCTGTAAATGCGTCATGCTGTAGTGTATTAGGGTAATTAGGTGTATGTTCAACTCCCAGCCCTGCCAAGTGTGTGTGTGTGTGTATGTATGTGTGTGTGTGTTTGCATGCATGCTCCCGTCCGCCTGGGGATGCAGTCTTGCTTTTAGACGCTGCACACCACAGCAGTTTGCTACTGACGTCTTTGCCTTTGCGGATGATGACACGCACCTAGATGACTGCCTCTGAGACTGCTGTGCTTAGTAATCTCGGTAGCGCATTCTGTAAATGCATCATACTGTAGTGTGTTAGGGTAGTTAGGTGTATGTTCGACTCCCAGCCCTGCCAAGTGTGTGTGTGTGTGTGTGTGTGTGTGTGTGTGTGTGTGTGTGTGTGTTTCCAGCTGCATGACAACAGTACATTGCTTTTACAGTATTCACTCTCCATAATATCCGTGCAGCGTCTTTGCCTTTGATGCTGCTGTCTGCAGGCTAAACATGTGCCTGTGTGAATCATGTGATCCACTGATCACGGTAGTGCATTTTGTAACTGTGTGATGCTCTCGTGTGGTACAGTGCTTACGTTTATGTTCTGCTCCCAACCCTGCCACGTGTGTGTGTGTGTTTGTGTGTGTGTGTGTGTGTGTGTGTGTGTGTGTGTGTGTGTGTGTGTGTGTGTGTGTATGTATCTATCTACATATATATATATATATATATATATATATATATATATATATATATATATAATCTGTACTGCTAAGAACATAGCCTCCCTCCAGTCCCTCACCCAAACTGTTTTCCAAAATGTTGAAAAATGGTTTATGCAACATTGCCTCCTCCTTAATCCCAAAAAAACAAAACTACTACTCTTTACTCCAACTCATAAATCATCCACACCATTCTTCGCCATAACCTCTAACAATGCTACCAACATAACCCCAGATACTACCACCCACCTACTAGGTGTTACTATTGACAATCGTCTTAATTATGATTACCATATTAACGCCACCATAAATTCTGTTAACAAAAAACTTGGTACTCTCTATAGAATTAAACCCTTCCTTACCCCCTCAGCTAGGAAAACCATTGCCCAGACCCACCTCATCTCTACCCTTTTCTATGCCTCTGCTATATATACTAACCTATCAAAAAACAACATCACCAAACTTTCTACCTGTTACAATAGCATAGCTAGATTCATTACATGTACTCCCTTCAAAACTCACCACTGTCTTAACCTCAAACAACTAGGATGGCTATAATTGCATAACCACATACTCTGTCAACAGTTACTTATCACTCAAAAGATCCTATACCACACCAATGATACCCCTCTCCTCACTAATCTGATTTCACCTTATAAAAATCTAGCTACTCTATGTTCTGCTAATAACCTCCTGGCCTCCTTGATTAAATCTAACAACAAAGCTGGCGACTCACTGTTCTCAAACACTATAGGTAAAAACTGGAATCAGCTCCCTCCTGAACTTTCTAACCTAGCTTCTACTTCTCTATTTAAAAAACATATTAAAGAACATCTTAAAACTCAGTGGCTTTGTCCTTGTGCTAACCCAGACTGAAATCTTTTTCCCTCCTACTCATTCCACTTTCCCCACTCCCCTAACTTAGGCCTCCAACCTAGGCCTCTAAATCTTGTTACTTTTTTCATAGTAAGAAGATAAATTATAAATACTTTACTCTGATGTGCAATACCTGTTTTGTTTTACTTAGTTTAACTTTTAGCATAATGTCTATCCTATAATTTTATTACTATATTATTACTTTACTCTGATGTGCAATACCTGTTTTGTTTTACTTAGTTTAACTTTTAGCATAATGTCTATCCTATAATTTTATTACTATATTATTACTTTACTCTGATGTGCAATACCTGTTTTGTTTTACTTAGTTTAACTTTTAGCATAATGTCTATCCTATAATTTTATTACTATATTATTTCTTTTAACAAATGCTACCACTGTACTGTTTTCATACATGTCTTTCTTATATGTTGTTAACTTTGTTTTACTGTTCATGCTGGAGCTTTTCTCCCCGGGCCTCTACTGAAAATGGACAAATATCCAGTTAGACTAGCCCGGTCAACAAATGTAAAATAAAATAAATGTAAAATAAAAAAACAAAAAAAATATATATATATATATATATATATATATATATACATATATATACATATATATATATATATATATATATATATATATATACATATATATATATATATATATATATATATACATATATGTATGTATATGGCTTTATATATATATATATATATATATATATATATATATATATATATATAATGTATATTGTATATAGATATGTATGTTGGGATTATCACTCTTGACTCTGCTGCATTGTCTGTACGTGAGCACCATGGATGTATGTACATCTGCTATGGCTCTGTGATAGTGCACATACTGTGTGCTGTAGTGATCGTGGGTTATACATGTGTAGAGACCGGTTATTGTGTTGCTGGGTATTACACGGGCATTGGAAACAATGTTAGTGCAGCACCTTTGACTGGTCGTATGCAGATCTCGGCAACAGTCAGCAGTGGTTATAACATTGGAGTGTGAGTATGGCTCATATCCGTCTGTAGTAACTGTCAATTCTATGCACCTCAGGTTAACATTACAGACGCACATTTATCCACAGGTTGTGGTACAGATCCCAGGACTGTATGTGTAGACATTTACAGGTGCAGGACTGAGTTGTGTTGGATGCATGGAGGGGTATCTATGGCCAGTAATGGGGATCTCTACAGCCTGGCAGGTACGGTCTGTGACTGTCCCACAACCTCCTGTATATGGCTGACACATGCTGCACCTGTGTATATGCAGACACACACACTTACCACAAACAGCTATGGCTATCACATACACACACCCATTGCCCCACCATTGGGCCTTGCAATAACCATTGTCCCTCACACACACACACACCTACATGTACATTGGATGGCTCTATGACAGCTCTGGACATGTTAACACCACACCCTGTGCATATGATGTCACCTGTGCCACCACCTGTGATGTGTAACATTGATGCAGGATCTGACTAATATGGTGCTGCTGCACACGGTGGCTTTATTCCACTGTATTGATGTTAGCATGCTTTTAACACACAGTGTGTTACTTCCAGGTGTACTTCATCAGGCATGATGCATTGCAGCTATGACCATCACTGTAGCAAAGTTTACAGCACTGTTACTTCTGATGATGTAGTCTCCATCCATGTGCCATTTCACTGATGTGTGTAGTATTGGCAGCATGTGTGTCTGTGTGTGCAGTATGTGTGTGATGTGTGTAGTACACATGTATACATGCTTACAAACGCATACATGACATTACATGGGCTTCACCATTCGTACACTAGCTTACTCGTTCTTCCACATGCACACACAGGCTAACACGTGCGCACACATACTTACTCGGGCTTACTGGCACGCATGGGCGCAGACACACTGTGGGCAGGTTTGCAGGTCACATCAGTGGTATCCATGGTGTATGCCGTCAGTCTCCTGACGTTCCCTAGGATAGCTCATGACACGTCTCTTCCACTGAGTACTGACAGCACACATGTGACACTGCTCCGGTGAGGTTACAGTGTTTTGTACATACACACTCATGTTGTCACCTATCTTCTACACTAATAGTCCCCTTAACCTACACTACATGGTAGAGGCTTGGCCCATATGGCATGACATGTTGTGATTCACTATCCTCAGCCTCACTTGCCTCACACTGCCTACAAATGCTTCGTTACATCTCTGACAGAGCGCTTCCACACATAAGTACCAGTACGCAGTAGCCATGTTGTCACCAGCTTGCCATTCATCTGCATGGCATACTAACATCTAACTAAACCTACATTTTGTATGTATATTATCCATATGTCTTGTTTTGAAGTGCAGCACGTTCTCGTGGCACTGCGCTATGCTTCCACACCAGGGATCGGGGGAGGACAACTACTGGTTTATTGATATCCAATGGACAAAGCCGCCACTGGCCTTGGACTTGGACATTGGCATGCTTCTTTGACTGTAATCATACTGTATTTGCAGCTGTCATTGCTCCATTTAGCAATATGCAAAACGTTAGTCGCATAACATCCGGGTACATTTCTGCACATAACTCTGCTCTTGCATGGACAGCTTACTGTTTCATGTATCGCGTAATTCATCATTTGCATAACTTACACATACAAATGGGGTATGTTGCAAATACCAACATTGTCCATGCAATGTTCATGTTACAGGCGGTCTTGCATGCCCCTGCAGGTGTTTGCTGAATAGCCTGGCAGTCATCTTTCCTTGCTGTACTCTCACTCAATCCATACATGCCGGAGGCTTCATGTATCATGGCCTAGGCTTTGCTGTGTGCTATGTCTATTTGTAGTATATGCATGGCTGTGGGTTTGTCCCACTGTGATCATTGATAAAGGTGACACCCTATAGGTACTTCCTGTAGACTGCTGTGTCATTTGACATGTCAGCACATACCTGCGGATGAAATTCCTACTGCAGCGCTTTTCATACCTTCTGAGTTATCTTGCAGTCAATAATGCTGTTTCCTCAGACATGTATCTGTTTCTGATCATACCTATCAACCTCCTAGTGCAAAACATCTGTACAAAGCCTAACATGATGGGGGGACAGATAGGGGCAGATTCTACATATTGTTCTTACAAACGTAGATAGTTGACAGTATTATAGGTTTTGCATTAGTATGACCATTCTGAGGGATTTGGGGTCTTAAACACATATGTTTATCATTATTTAATGACATCAGTTCTCAGGTATTTGGTAGACAGGTACAGATTGTGAGAGGAACACACCACATATATGAGGCATACATCTGCACATTCGTACAGTTGCGAGGTATGTTTCTGATACTGGACATCAATTTCTTTATGCCAATACACACAATACATGGCGCCATCACAGGCCAGTTACCATTACATTCCTATTGCAGGACACACCCACCCACTGGGTTATATTCCTCACACAGGCCAACAGGTGCTTATCCACACTAATTATTCCATCATGTACCTTATGTGTACACCAGTATTTGTACTTTCCATCAGTGGCAGAGCTCACGTATGAGTATGGGGGACTAGACACTGTATCGGTGACACTGCATGACACCCTGAGGGACACATGACTTTTGAGTCTATTAACCTTGCACATTGACTTTCACAGGCCATACATTGTAATTCACATTTGTGGACAAACATGCTTATGACTTGTACATGTTTTGTCATTTGTCCTGACGTCTTTCTTCTCACCTGTCCACCTAGTATCACTAGTTCTGTACATTTCATTAGGACGGGTTACCTTCATACCTCTCACCTGTACACATTATGGGTATATGCCCTGGGGTTTGACCTATGATTCTGTTACATTTGTCATGATAATGTACCTTTCTGGTAGATTGCTGGCAAGCCATGATGGACTGTGCGGTTAGGTAATCATGACTGACATTTATATTTCATGATTACTAACTCTCATAACATTCATATTCCTGATTATGCAATTATTCTATCAATGGTCTGACTTTGTCTGAGGTATATTTAATATAGTCCCTATTTGTCTGTCGTGTACTATGCCTTATTCTTTATTCTTATTCTGACATTCTGGCAGGTATGGTTACCATCTTGGTCGTACGCGTGTCCATCCATGATAATTGCCTACATGACACTGATATAGGTTCCTACATCTTCCCCCAATGGTTTACACAATATCCAGTAGATGGGTTGCACCTTTTTGGAGAATGTAGGCGTGTGCTATACCCACATAGGTATATTGATCACTCCCATGGGGCGTACCTAATAGATCTGTGCCAACCAACACCTTGGCCCAATTCTGCATACCCATGATTCCCATACTTGACACACCTCCACAGTACCCATTAAACATGTTTAATGTGAGCGATAATAAAGTGTGAGGACACTTCTGAGCACTCCCCATTCTGCGGATATCAGCTTGTACGTTATACATTCAATCAACCCATGTGCTATTACCCTTGCACCTGCTACTGTTGCATATACACCTATATCGTAGTTGCAGGTGTGACTTCTTTTGCATCAATGACAGTTGGGACTTTGTACAGGATCAATTTTTGGGGTCCTGCAAAGGACACCTATATTCATGTTTAATGTGTAAAACTTGCAGGCCCTGTCACACTGGTACTTTCCAGGCAATGGTTTGGAAACCATCGGTGTATTCTCCTTTCATGCATGTCTGTCTGTCTATCCATATTAGCTATACCGTGACCTATTTATATACATGTGCTATATGTACAGGGACATATGTTTGTTGTGTATATATCTATTCATGTATTGTGTGTGTATAGATTTATATATGTACATATATACATATGTCTGTACATTCCTCATCTTGTAATTTGCTTTGGATTATGTCTGTGGATATATGTGTATATATATCTCCATATCATACCTTTCAACTGTACAGATTTCCACTGCATGTACAGCTGTTTGCCTCTTATCTTTGGTCCGTTTTTCATAACCTTGTGTCTATCTGGCAAGTTAGTGGCATATCATTAAAGACTGACGTTGGGAAATAATGACAAACATTTCAGGGTACGACTTCATACCCTTCAGAGAATCCATTCTAGTGACACACCTGTTATTCTATCCACTTTCTATGTTTGTTAGGGCAATATCTGGGGATTGTCCCTATTTGTGCCAGTTGTTGTCATGGCTTTGTCCGGTTTCGTACTTTATGGGTTTAACAGGTATGAGCCATGTACATAGAACGTGGGGAAAACACCATTCGTTTTCTATTCTGTGAGCGGATTACACACGCGCAGGCGCACTTGCATATCCTTATTGTGGGTTACATGTGTTTCATAGATAATTGTGCTTCCGTGAACTTTCATAATTCTGACCATAACAGTTACATATCTGTATTCCAGTTTACAGACTACTGCGAAACACACGTTCACCTTTACATATTTAAATGTGTGTACTGCACGAACGCTTTCATTACACTTTCAGGTTATATGTGCAGTGGTTGTAGGTCAACCAGGACTTCATTCACATTGGCCGGATACCGGAACCACTATCCTATTGGTGTTCTCCCTCATTGATATGCATACCCATAGTACTTAGCTACATCAACATACGCCTCACCGCTTCATCTACAACACAGGCATCCATTCTCCTGCTGGGAAAAAGGTGGTACTACATATTACATATTCCCTATTGCCTACTGCTGTGGACTCTGGCTGCATTGTTAATCACTCTGAGGATATGCAGAACACCAAGGCATATAGTCCAGCCACATACAGGTCTTTGATTGTCAGGGTGTTCATGTAATGATCTGGGTTTAGGCTTGTCCACCTGGTGAACGGAACTTCCCTGGCCGAGGTCAAATGTCAGACGAAGCATATGGACAGGGATTATCTCCCTATTTTGAAGTTTTACCTGTGTTTATAGACACAGGTATTTGGGCACCTGTCAGCAGCTTATTCTGTTGGCATTATATATTATGGGTGGAGTTGTTATAGTCCATACTCCACGATGAGGGGTGTTCCCATTCACATTTGACTATTACCTGTATACAGTCATATGGGGATTATTATTTTTGGACATGAAGTGACTACAGGTATGCAGTTGTACATTACACAAGTGTGAAGGGCTGTTCCTGTAAATATGTACAGAACATACCTCTCAACCTCTTAGAGGACCAAACCTGCACAAAACCTACATGATGAGGGGACAATTAGGGACACATTTTAACGATTGCTCTTACAAGCTTAGAACGTTGATAGAATGCTAGGTTTTGCATTAGCATGACTTTTGTGCAGGTTGTGGAGTCTTATACTCAGGATATTTCTCAATATTTAGTGACGTCAATCCTCAGCTATTTACCACGCTGGTGCAGATTGTCGGAGGCACACACCAACACTATGGGGTGAACCTGTGGTCATTCTTAGGGTTGCCACCTTTTCAACTGCCCAAAGTGGGACATGTTCTGTAGAGATGTCAGATTTTCCAGGACAAAACATACCTACAGCCATGCATAGTACTGAACTGTAACCTTTTTTGTACATATAATAACTTATTCTAGTAACATTTGAATTGCTTATGCTACTTCACATAACATATTGAGGATTCATATATAAAATAACCATTTTATGCGACTATTAAAGTAAATTAGGAAATAAACTCTCAGGACATTTGCTATGTGTTGATTTTTTTCACAGGACACAACTGCCTACAGAGGAATTGTTACTCGCAAAGTGGGACAGGTGGTGACCCTAGTCATTCTGCGAATATCCGGACAGTTGAGTGGTATGGCACAGACCTCTGTAATAGGCTGTTGTGTTCTGGCACAGCAGTAGCTCAGCATTAAAGACTGCAGTTGGAACGTGCTGACAGACAGTTGGGTTTCAGACGTCATACTCCAGACATTAATGCCAATGTGCAAACTGTTATTCTATCAAATTCTATGTTTCTAAGAGATATGTTTACAGATTGTCCCTGATTTTGGACCTTTGTCTCACTTATATTCTTGGCTCTGTCCAGATATCTTGCTCACACAGGTTGACAGGTATGGTCAGTCATGACTGCACACAGTCAGTGCCCCTCACACTTGATCAGGGTTGACCTGTTTACGTAGTGTCTTCCTTGCCCTCATGCCGTTTTCCACTTTGCAAATGTGTGCATTATATTCTCCCTCCTATTTGTGTCTGGACATGTGCATCACGGGAAGGTATTTTATCCTGGGTGGTAGGTTATGCATGCCCACTTAGGGCTGGACAGTGTCATGGACCTCCACTGCATGTTCTGACTTGTGTCCAGATATCTACTGGATTGGACATCATGTCGTCATACCCATTCTACTATTTACACAAGTTGGTCATCCCGTGAGGGATATCCCAAAAATTGATCAAAACCACAACACGTTAGATAACAAAGATTTTTGTGGCTGCACGAAAACGTGCAGGGGGTTTTACCTGCAGGGGATACATGGTTTGCAATCCTGACACTGCCTAGGGTGACAATACATACTACATATGTGTAGGGGTCACTGTGTGTAGCTGTTTCTGCAGCAAACCAGTGGACCAAGTACGGCTGGATTTGGTGGACGTTCTGGTATGATGGCAGGTTGTGTGTTGTGGAGGGTATGCTGGGTAGGCTATTATGCATCCAGGTGTGTGGAGTTTGTTATGGCCAGTTCCATCAGGACCCATCTGTGGGTTTGTAACGGTGCCGTATCTATACATTTGTCTGGCATATTTCCATATTCATATGTTTGTGAGATTGTGTTCTACACTATGGCCTGTCTGCATGTCTTGCAGCTGTTTCTACATGAGGTTGTGTTTCTTTCCACTTCACCTGCTGCCCCCTCATACACCTCCGGTTCACCTTTTCTGCATACGACTCAAGTATCGCCTTTGAGGAATTTACCATTAAACACACACCCCTCACACGCGAATTACTCACACCCATAGAGCACTACTTAGGTTGTTGGCCCATAACACGGCCAGAGTTACACATTGACTACCCTACATGTGTCCGGTACCTTTATGGTTGTGTGGACTACCCTGCCATGTTTGCTTTCCATATGCTATACCTCATGCACATAGGTACACGCCCTTACTTCACTTTCATTACTTGGTTGGTGTATCCGGGTACTACCCATTCGACTGTGTCACATACACGTTCGGATTATACAGATGACTTCCGGATTTTGCCAGCCTGTTCTACTCATTGGTAGGATGGCACCTTTTCCTATGTCCAAGCTATTCCTTACACATGTCCGACCATTGTGGGCATTGCCTCCCCACAGTCAATGGTTGTGTTTCCACCTTTTCAATTGGCCACAGTGTGACATAGGGTTACCACCTGTCCCACTTTGCGAGGGACAGTCCCTCTTTGGGCAGTTGTGTCCTGACATGTAATTGTCAACATGGCAAATGTCCTGAGATTTTAGGACAAACATATTTCTTATATTTTATGTGATAGTTGCATTCAACAGTTAATTCTGTATCTGAAATACCTGACTGTTATAAGAAACAGAATAAGCAACTAAAATGCTACAGGAATATGCTTTTCTGTAGGCAAAACAGTTATGTTCAGTCCTTTGTACTGGCCGTGGGTATGTGTCGGCCTGTACAGTTTGATGTCTGTACCAAACATGTCCCACTTTGGCCATTTGTAAGGGTGGCAACCCTACTGTGACAGTTGCAGTGAACACAACATATTTTACAGGCCGACACATACCCAAGGTCAGTTCGGCAGATAGAACTTACAATTCTTGCCTATATCTAAGCTTATTCTTGTAACATTTCAGTATCTTATTCTGTTTGTTATGACATTTATGTATTATACATCCAGTGAAATATGTTTAATGCAACTATTGCATGATGGCTACAGAGAAATTATGTCCTATATTCTCTGGACATTTGCCAGTTTTACATGTTTGTGTCAGGACACATCTGCCCACAGAGGGACTGTCGCTCGCAAAGTGGGACAAGTGGTAATCTTGGTCAACGGTACAGATCATACTGTTCCTTTCAGCCTACATGTGTCCGTGTTGTTATGGCTCGTTTATATGCTCCTTCTGTTTCATTTACATGCGTATACTATTTCCTATCACGTTTGGTATGTGAAATATGGACATACCTTTTGTATGTGACTATTACATGGCTTGTGGGATATGATTCAGACATACGGTCACTACCTATATCTACATTTCTCCTCATGTATTTTGTTATGGACACATCTGCACAGCTATGTTCCCTCCCTCAAATTATGGGTCGGCTGGTGACCCTCTCCGTTGGACTGGACGTACCTACTGGCGGTGCGCTAACATCTGATACGTTTCATTTCCACATGGTATAGCTATCAACACTATGTTGGACTACAGGCACACGGTTTTCCTGTCATTTGTTCATGGGTAGGGACCCGTTATTCCTTACCGTGCATTTGTGTTTGACTCTTCATTTTCTGTTCGCAGGGACTCTGCTTTGCATACATTTCAGTCTCCATGGACACTGATAGGTACGATTACTATTGCTGGTGGAATATAATATTCAGCAGTTTAGGTTGCTCCTCGAAAGCCGACATTGACACGCCTCCCTGCGCAGCTTCAATACACCCCTTGCACTCGCGCATGTTTCCTATGTACGTGGCTGTGGCAGCTGAGTGCCTTCATTAATATGCATATGGCGCATCAACTCCACATCTACGCCACACGGCCGGCGCAAGCCTTATGTCGGACTTTTGCCGAGCTTCATGAATCCGGGGGATTGTTCTTACAAACTTAGACAGTTGAATACCAGGTTTTGCAATAACATGATTTTCTGATGAGTATGATGTCTGAAACTCAAATATCTGTCATTATTTTATGACTTCAGTCCTCATTGATTTGTCAGTGAATTGCCAGAAAACTGCAATTTTATGAAAAATAGATCAAAAATATGAGACACAAATCTGGACATTCTGGGAAAATTTGGACAGTTGAGAGGTATGATGCAGAAATATGTACATATAACTGACAGAAAATGTAACTAGCAATATACCATAGAGGCAGCATGACATGAGTGAAACATGTAGACAGCATTTACAGTCCAAATGGCCCTCATTCATTGGGTCAAGCATCAAGAATGTTGTCGCTTGTAATCTCCCAGAAGGAGTTGGACATAGCCCATGCCATGTTCTAGAAAAACATTAATGTGTGAGCCTACATCTGGGTCTGGAAGACATCTGTGACCACATCTCA
Organism: Protopterus annectens; assembly: GCF_019279795.1. Taxonomy (NCBI): domain Eukaryota; kingdom Metazoa; phylum Chordata; order Ceratodontiformes; family Protopteridae; genus Protopterus; species Protopterus annectens. Next base: position 995,392,825 of record NC_056732.1, on the reverse strand, counting down.
AATCTGGTTCTTCTGTTCATCTGTCTGAGATGGCAGAAGTTGTCGTTGACTCTTTAACATGACAGTAAACAACTCACTGACATTGTAATACAAGCCAAACAGGTGATAATTAACATCAATATGTACAACAATGCAATATTTCCAAAGTGTGTATAGTACAGAAATAACTTTTCATAGAATGTGTCTGTATGGTACACATTACCCCATCTATAGTGGTGCTGTCACAATGTGTAATATATTAAACCCTAACAAAGTGCACATTTGGTGGTTATTACAGTAAGTTTGATAATGACAACACATTTGCAAGAGGTCTATATGTTAATTTTTATAACTGTATTATTTCTAAGGAATAAGTCAGACAACATCACAATCTGATTGGGGAGGAATACACATGACCAGAGCTTGATCATGGTCAAATCAGGTCCTTGGCAGAGTAATAGACCAGCCAACACAGCCATTCCAGTGTCCCATTACCTGTCTATCTTCCTCAGCTACCATAAACCCTGTTCCAAACTATCGGTAGGCACACTATTTTCATCTTTGCTTATGATATGATTATGACTTTAATTTAAAACACATAGCTTATTTATTCTTAGGTGAACAGATTAGTCCCACTAGGCTATTATTCGATTAGGGGGAATTTGGCTAGGGCATCAAGGAACTTCACATACACTCTTCAGATGGTGTCATCAGATCTTTTACACCCACATTAGCTGCCACCAACTCAGGAAGATGGAGCCTCAGTTTAATGTCAATACACTCAGGAGTGCAGCATCCCCTTATGCTGTACTGCAGTTTCAGAAATCCATCTACCTAGTGTGGAAATACAACTCAAATCCATCTGCACCAAAGGATTGTATGCTACCTATTGCACCACTAACACTGCTTTCACATTTTATTCACAATCACTGATGGCTATTTGTTAAACAAAACAAAATAAAACTGTTGCAAATTAAAAACATATTTAGCAATATGCAACAGTAAGCTTTTCATCCCTTAAAGCTCACATTAATTGAAAATGCAGTGAAATTCGCATTCATTGAAAATAGACCTAGCCAGTGGTGGATTAAGTGAACCTTTGCCCCCAGACTGTTTGCAAGCCATGGGTCCCCTGCATATATTTTTAGGACCATGAATTAATGCACACGTTCTTTGATTCACCTTCCTGATCATTTTACATTTATTTCTTGTATAATACAGCAACATTTCTTGTTTAAAACATTTGATAGAGTGCATTTTAAATTTGTAGTTGTGGACATTTTTTCCAATAAGCAGTAAAACAAAAATGTATGAATCAATAGTGATAGAACTACCTATTGCAGAAGTATTCACCAAAGGGTCGACCTGTTGGTGCTCAGAATTAAGACTGTTTCTTGTAACCAATATACAGGGTTTGAGACTGAACAGGACGATTAGTTCACAAAACTGCCATCTGTAATGATAGCATTACACACTCACACACACAGAGTACCTGCTGTATTTAATACCAGTCAAAATAAATATGCAGCATTGCTGCTGCGTGTTTTAGTTGAGTATTGCGTTGTGTTCTGATACATTTTACTACCAAGAAGCAATCAAAATAAATACATATGCTGGCTGTATTCACTGTTTGGGTTTGAATAACACTGTATATGTGTGTGTGTATGTGTGTGTGTGTGTGTGTGTGTGTGTGTGTGTGTGTGTGTGTGTGTGTGTGTGTGTGTGTGTGTGTGCGTGCATGCGTGTGTGTGTGTGTGTCTGTATGACCTCAATCTCACATCTCATTGGCTGGATCAGTAAAAATCTTAAAGCAGCTGGATTCCATTCAGTAATCAATATCTTGTGTGTTTGCTACAGCTCATTGGCTGGATTAGGGGAATGTATTAAAGCATGGTGAAATCTTTTTTTTTTTTTTTTTTTTTAATTAAATGTAACTTTTTTTTTTTAATTAAATGAATGTTGTGGCCAGTCCCCCCCCCCAACTGCCAACACTGAGACCCTAGGTCGCCTAGTGCTGGATCCATCCCTGCACATGATGTACCATGTGTGAAACTGTGGGGTTAACATCACCGGTATGTAAGACAATCTGTCAGTAATACCATGCATAGTGGGTGTGTAACAGAACAGAGCAATGGAACATTATTCAACATGTCAGTACAGCACTTAGAGTGGTCCGCTAGCAAACACACACACACATACTTGACTAGCCTTGTTTGTAAATGACATGCTAAGGAATGGTATAGTCAGATGCTTCAGTAGCGTATAACAGTATGCATCTAAGATATCTATCAAGGTATGTACACATTACTAAACAACATCAGTTGCAGCACGTATCTATAATGACACAACATGTTTATACACATAAGTGTAATCACAACTATATGATGTTTACTGAACATTAACAAAAATTTGCATCCATGAGTATTATCTTGAAATAATTAGTGGTACTGGTCCATATGGATGTGTATTACAATGATAAAAGAGGGTGCCAAGTTATACAGATCAGAGTCTTGAAGCAAGGTCCTGTGTAGCAGTAACTTCCATGCAAACCATAGCTGTCTCAATCTGTAATGATTTAGAGAACTGACTGTCACACTCAAAATAATAAACCATTTTGCACAGTAATATACTTGTACAGAACATATATGGAAAGCCAGATGCAGTCTGTTGTAACATAGGCATGTTTACCAATGACAACATGTTGCATATCAAAACAATACACACATAGTAGTGATATAAAACTATAGTACAATACACACATAGTAGTGATATAAAACTATAGTATTAAAAAAAAAGAAATTAATATATATATATATATATATATATATATATATATATATATATATATATATAAAACAGGTAAAGCTAATCCACCAAGGCTGTTAATAACACGTAAGTTAAACCCCAATTGCTATACAGACTCACATTTAATTGAGAAATGGCCTCATATAAGTTGAGGTGGCAATAAAACAGTACTATAAAATAATGAAAATGCAACATGTACAACTTGTAAAACATGTTGATATATCACACATAGGATATATGCTATTAAGCAAATCTCCACATGTAAACACTGCTTGGGATTGTTGTGATGTTAATGCAAAGGAGTTAAGCAATGTACTATGGGTAGCAGATATTCTGATGGCATCTTTAGATTACATTTTGAGTGGAATGCATAGGTCATATCTTTACAGATTACAGCATAGCCATGGTATGAAATATGTACATAACAGATGCACATTCATACCCTGGTCAGCTCATATGTACATTCATCATGCTGTCAGATCAAGTATACATAATTGTCACTCCAAACACACAGACATCTATAGGTGTTGCCCAGAAAAAGGACATATCCATGGCAGACAGCATTGAACAAGGTGTATGAAAACAATGCCCATCAAATATGCATCACAACATAGCAATGTGCAAAAGAGTGCAACCTTACCAGTACACAGCAATACATCTCTGCCAACAGCATTGACAATGTATTCAGTGGAACACACACACACCATGAAACTAGCCAACACCCAGAACTCATAAATATCTATTTAAATTGCCAGTATACTTACAACACAGATGATTATTATTTAGGTTGTGCCTACAGACATCACCTCAACTCACTATACACACAGTAAAGACTGCAGTATTACACTAACTAATGAGTTCAGCAAATCTGATCCACACAAAATTAACACTTAGGAGATATACGTTCCTGTTGCATTATGGGAAATGTGTATACACATTTGCTTTAAGTGACACCATCTGCACAAACAGTGCTAAACTGAGGCAGTGAAAGGCTATTAGTAATAAAGGGTACAACTAGGTCAGATAAAATGAAAACACAGAAGACAATCCTCTCTTCTGTCACTGCTCCTGTAGTCTGTACATATGCTCAATGCACAGAGATTGACTTCATCCTCTCGCCCCCAGCAACTGTAAGAATATAAAGAGCATATATGTTCCACAACAACAGTGACTCTGTGTTATACAGATATACAGAAATTGATGGTAAATAACATCATCTCAAAACATTGTTATAATGCACTATTTATATGAGAAAGCAGATTGAAACAAGGCTGTGTATTCTATATGCCTATGTATGCTAATCTTGCACACTAGGCTAACTGAACAAACCTAGAGGAAGTGAGATTTAACCTTATAACAGTCCCCTACATCTACACCAGAGTCCAGTACCCTACATGCCATGCTATATATCCTAGAGTATAGGAGCATATGTTACTGTGAGTCATACATGTTGGAGCTTTGAATGCACAGTTACAACATAAAATACTGTACCAGGTAATTATTTGTACTTAGGGAATGTTCAATACAGAATGTATTGTAGGTACAAAGTGCTGAAGGCCCATTTTACTATATGATGAATGCTATTATCACCTTTAGCTCAGTGGATAGGACAACAAAAAATGGTTAATGTCGTATGGATAGCAATATCAAGGTTTTGCATTTACTGCGGAATTATGTACCCCATATTAATATATGTGAAATACTAAGACTGTCACATAAGTAACATTATAGATATGCATGTAAGGTACATATGCAGACACTTCGACAAATGCAGATAAACAACAGTCATGTAGATATGTGTCTATATATGTAGATATTTGTTCATATATATCAATAAATAGAGCTCCATATCAAAACATACATACACACACACACACACAAAACACATATACAGTATATATATATATATATATATATATATATATAAAATATATATATATATATATATATATATATATATATATAAATATATATATATATATATATATATAGAGAGAGAGAGAGAGAGAGAGAATTGTGGGGATATTTGCATATACAGTATTTCAAAATATAGGTAAATGGCATATGATGGCATGTGTTGTGTAACAGACTATACAGAGTATAGTGCCTTAATATCTAAACATTATAAGATCACTAGGATGCAAGGCATTGCAGATTCTAAAAACATATGTAGTCATCTGAGGCCTATATGAAATAGATGATACAATACAAAGATGTCCTTAAAAATTCACTGTTGCACAAAACCTGCATAAACATAACAAAAGGACTGATGTGGGAATTGAACCCAGAAACAGACAACTATCAACAAAACAATTACTGACTCTTCTTAAAGTGCTATGCCTTCAGCTCTACTACAATTTTAGGATTCTACATGCACATTTGTTTTAAAACAAGTATAATTGCATAGCCCATTCATATTTAATGTCTGTCCAGTTACATTGCTCATATACCCTAATTAATCTAGAAGGTATTTTATGTTTACAGTCATTACTGAACACTTAAGACTGAGCTTAGTCAGTTAAGTGTTTCCATAAGTAATAGAATTAAAGCATAATGAGATCATTTCTACTAATCTGCATAACATGAACTACTGTTGAAATGTTGTGGATAACGTAAACATGCATAGTCATCCACAACTCTTACATTACAATCAACTTACGCTAGCACATAAAATTCTGCATCTACCAGACAAACCCCCTTCATTGCAAAACCTACTTCAACCCTACTCTAGTAACACATCTCTCTGCTCTAGCAATAAATTCCTTCTTGAAGTTACTAAAGCCAACAAAACAGCAGGAGAATCACTCTACACCAATTACATGTCCAAAATATGTATCTCCCTACTAGCACACATATCTTTCATCTGTTCCTTAACACAGTTTAAAAGGTCACTAAAACTGACTTCAATGCTATTTGTCTATGTTCCTGTACTAGTCCAAGCTAGTTCCTACCTTCATCTTCCCTATCCAATACTCAGTTTGTAGCTATTTTTTTTTCTTTTTTTAAATAGTCCCAATTAAATTGTTTATATGTCTTGCTTATTCATCTGTACGTACATACCTTTTTATACTTCTGTCTTCTAAACTGTGATGTATTTTTTCAATAAGCAGCATAATCATTTTGTATATTGTATGGGCCAGATTCACAATGGCTTGCACGGAGTCTACGAGTAGAGTAAGACCCCATGCAGCCATCATGTCCGACGAGCGATCCACGAACAGCCTGTAGGGGCGTGTAAGAGAGCTCCTAACACGTCTCCTACAGAGAGGGCTGTGATATGCAAATTACCTCACTTGCAGCTGAAAGGCATGCAAATGAGGTAAATTTGCGATCCAGGAAGCAGAAACCTGTCCGTGTAGGAGACGTGTTAGCTCCAGAAATGTACTCAGTTGACAACTGAGTACCATTCTGCAAATAGCACAATGGAGCCTTGTCGGCTCCAAATAAAGGTTGTATATGGTTGAGGAAGCATGCCAATGGCCAAATATATGGCCATTGGAAAGTTTCCCTGATGCAAAATTAAAATAAAAATAATTTTTTTTTCGCCGATTTCCGATGTTTAAGCGTAGCGCAGTGCTGCACAAACGGGGTGCGTTATAAAAATCATAAAATAAGGCAATAAAAGCCACAAACATGGAATTCATGAAAATTGTCAAATTACAATGTAAGGGAATAGCAGGCTGAAGACAACATGGCCACCGAGTAGGGGTTGCTAAGGGGAGAAGCCCAGTCTAAGACATGTAACCAAGCATTAGTAGGCAATCCTAAGTAAATGAGTGTTAGGATAGTGAATCGCACTTTTACATAGCAAATGAGCACAGTCAGTGGAGTATAGGAGTAGGATATGGGGAGGAACAGAGTAGGAGATAGGTGACATCACAAGGGGGGTATGTATGAAAGTAGTGCAGCTCATTGGAGGACAGTGGCATCTGTTAGGTGTCAGTTAGACATCATGGAAAGAGGTGTGTCAACAGGTAGGCCAGGGAAAGCCAAGAAATGGAAGGTGTATACTGTGGATAACACCAAAGTTTCTTGCTGAGCGGGTATGCGCACGTGTGTGCGCCTGTAAACTTGAGTCAGAGTGCACGCGTGGAAGCGTGAGTGCGCGTGTTTAAGCCGGAGTAAGCATGTATAAGGCTGTTGGAAGACCTGTAAACTTGTTTGCGCTGGTGTGCACGCGTTTTAGCCCGAATAAGCAAGTTTTAGTCCGTCTAAGCATGTATGCGTGTGTGTGAGCTGCTGTGAACGTGTTTGCGCTTGTATGTGCATCGCTCCCCCTGAGGAAACAGAAAGGAAAAAGGAAGCACAACAAATAGCAAGAAGGTACCAGGTGATACTAGTAGAGCTAGCAGGTGAAAACAACCCAAATCAGGCAATAACACAGGCAGAACACTAGCCTCGCCCAGCCCAGCACTTAAAACTCTGCAAACAACAGTGCAGTTTGTTTCTCACAAGAGACACTGAAACACTGGAGTATGCTACTAGAAGTGAAAACTGAAAAAGCTTCACTTAGACAAAAAATGCTAGGGGCTGCCATTGCTGTTATAAGACGACATATGCAACATGCTGAGGGTGGTGACAATGCAAATGCTGCCAGACAACCCACAGTGAGGAGACAGAGAAGAGTGTACAGGCCCAGGGTCACCTACCAGGGGTTACATGAGCTGGAGCTAGTGGAGCACTATAGAGTGGACAGAAACCTCCTGCAGCAAATTGTTGAGCTGTGCAGCCCACGCCTCACACACAGAACCAACAGAGGGAAACCCATCCCAGTGGAAAACAAGGTATGTGTTGGCCTAAGAATACTAGCAACAGGTACCGTTCAGAGACCAACTGGTGATATGATGGGTATATCACAGGCATCAGCATCCAGGGTACTGCACCAGTTCCTGGATGCCATGTCAGCACATGTCGGTGATCATGTATATTTCCCGAATTCCCGTGAGGTATTGGCCAGCAATATGCGTCTCTTCCAGCAAATAGCAGAACACCCTGAGGTAGTGGGTGCAATAGACTGCACGTATATATGCATCAAAGCACCAGCCAGTGAGCAGGGTAGGGCCTACATTAACCACAAGAGCTTCCCCTCCATCAACTGCCAGGTCGTGTGTGATGCCCAGGGCATAATAATGAATGTGTGTGCTGGCTGCCCTGGAAGCTACCATGATTCCCATATCTGGCATCTGATGCAGCTGTACCAGACATTTGCCAATGGGGACATCCCACATGGTCACATAGTGGGGGATGCTGGCTATGCATTGGAGCCGTGGCTGATGACACCCATCAGAAATGCACACACACCTGAACAAGAATGCCATAATGAGGCACACACACAAACACGAAATGTAATCAAGCGTGTGTTTGGGTTGCTCAAGTCACGGTTCTGGTGCCTGGACACATCTGGTGGAGCCTTGCAATACTCACCAACTACATGTACCCAAATTGTCATGGTATGTGCTATGCTACATAATATGATCCTGCGAAAACAGCTGCAACAGGACCAGCATAGGCCTGGGCCAAACAGCCCCCCACCAGTGCCAAGGCCATCACAGGCAGAGCGTGACTTGGAGGAGGAAAAACCTGAGCCTGCCCCAGTAGGCAGAAGGAGGTGTGCCCCGTATGCCTTGGCCTTGGCAAAGAGGCAATGCATAGCACATACACTGGCTCAGTAGGAACCCTGGAAATGATACCTCTCTCTGACTCGCACATATAGTAAAAGGGATGCCTAACTTGACACTACCTGTTTCCAAACATGTATAGGGAGTGCAGTATGTGCATCCGACATAGGCAGCCCTGCAGCACCACCTGAGGCATGATTGCCATGTGTTAAGCAATGTAAGGTAGTGCTAAACAGAATTTACCACCATGTCGTATATGCAAACTTGATGACCTTCAGTAGCATCCTACCCTCACCAAACATGAGGCCACAATATGAAGACAAGATGATCAATTACAACAATTGGCTTAAGTACTGGTGTCAGTGAAAGGGGATTCAATGCCTGTCAGCCTGGGATGAGATGCTCGACAAGACATGATGCTTTGCTAGGGATGGATTTCACCTATCACCTGTGGCCTATTGGATATTGCCAAAGGCTCTTGTCACCCCCCATAGTGCCTTTTCTAGGTAAGGCTCAAAAGACAAACCCACCTCCATAGGTATCACAAGGGATAAGAAAGTATAAGTAATGCTACTCAATGCCAGAAGTCTAAACTGCAAGATGCACACACTCCAAACACTCCTCAGCATGGAGAATGTTGATATCTGTGCACTAACAGAAACCTGGTTCAAGGCTTCTAAGAGCACCCTAGCATTCACAGGTACACCTCATACCATGCTTTACAGCTGCAAAACATGGAACAAACTACAAAAGGAGGTTGAGTATCAATATATGTCAAAAATACCAACACCCCCAGGTTGGTGGCACAGCATGAAGCATCAGAGACTACCCATGTGTAACCAACAGTGGGTAAAACCGCCTTCCAGTTCATAGCCTGCTACAGACCACCCTCCTAAACACAGGAACCACACTTGGCTGACTGGAGAACACATGAAAATATGAAGATCTCCCCAAACACCATTATATTGGGTGGCTTCAACTACCCAGGCATACAATGGGAGCATTACCCTAGCTCCAACACCCTAGGCCAAAGGTTCCCAGAATTTATAAACCAAAATGCTATGGAATAACTTGCTACCACTCCCACAAGAGGGGAAAACATACTGGACCTGATCATCACCAACATGGGGACTCTCTGCCCAAGACCAGAAATGTATCCCTCACTGGTACGATCACACCAGATAGTAATGTCACTGGATATTCACTTCCCCACCCCAGCCCATGGCCAGAAAACCACAGTGAAAAATGTTCACTAAAGCATATGTCACACACCTCAAAACTGAGGTGGAATCCTTCACAGCCCCTGTGTCTGTGGAAAATACGGCCCAGACCTCATAACCCTTAGGTTCATAGGTTCATAGGTTTATACTAGGCTATCTGCCCTAAGGCATTTATAAGCCTAGCCTAAATTTTTGTGGCTTACGCCACCCCTTATATGAAAAAATACTGTGCCCATTAGTTTGTTGTGCCTCTGTCCAGCAGTGACACAGAGATGATTCAGGTAAACCTACGATCTCCCATCCACAGGTCAAGATTTCTCTTGAACAGAGCCAGCGAGGTGCTCTGCCTCACATGGATCGGGATTTTATTCCACAGCATAGGGAGTCTCTGAGTGATAAATCTATCCCTCCAGCACGTCCTATTTATGTCCGTGCTAAGGTTTAAGTCACTTGCTCTAGTGGTTTTGGTGGATTTGGATTTTTTGAGGTGGAGCAAGTCCATTAATTCCGGGTTGGACATGGCCTTGTATGTCAGGCACATGTCACCTCTGAGCAGACGGTATGCGACTGAATAGAGCTGGAGTTTCTTCAATCTGGCAGCATATGGCAGATTTTGGAGTCCCTTTATCCTTTTGGTGAGGAACTTTTGGGGTCTCTCCAATTGCTGCAGATGTCGGGTGAGATACATCCCGAATGGGGCATTGTACTCGATCATTGGTCTGATAAGTGAAGAGTACAGGGGAACAATGACCTCACTAGATCTGGATGTGAATCCCTTCATGATCAGGTGGGCAATGTAGAAGGTCTTTCTAACCACTTTAGCAATGTGAGTGTCAAAAGAAAGGCCACTGTCAACCTGGGTCCCCAGGTCCCTGATAACCTCTTCTGTGCTTAGTGGATTGCCATCTATATGGTAGCTTGGGGTTACCTTGTTTTTCCCGAAGGGTATGACTATACATTTTTGTCGTTTAACTTCAGGCCATGGCTCTGGCACCAGCTATCTGTTTCCGTGAGTCCCTTCTGAAGGATATCCGTGTCCAATGCACTTTCCACTATGGCGCCTAGTTTGCAGTCGTCTGCAAACTTTGTCAACCAAAGTCCTCCCATGTTGGCCTGTACTTCTGAGAAGTAGATGCCGAACAATAGGGGGCCAAGGACCGAGCCCTGTGGGACACCACTTGTGACCGGCTTGGAGTCTGACATAGCGCCAGCAACTCTAACCCTGTGGGTTCTGTCCTTAAGCCAGTTTGCATCCCATCTTGTGACATATGGGTTTACATTTAAGCTGGTAAGTTTTTCTACAATACCCGAGTGGGGTATTGTGTCAAAAGCCTTTGCAAGGTCAAGGTAGGCTGTATGGGCTGCCTTTCCCTCATCAATGGCCTTGGTGACTGTTTCAAACAAGTCGACCAAGTTCAAAAGGCATGATCTTCCCTTGACGAAGCCAAACTGGGTCAGGTCCAATGTCTGCAAGTCCCCTATATCTTTGTTTATGAGCTCCATTATGATCCTCTCCATAGCTTTGAAGACTAGACTTGTTAAGCTTATGGAGCGGTAATTACCAGGGTCCGTAGAGGCACCGCCTTTGTGGAGTGGGACCACAGTTGCCGTACGCCACTCCTTGGGCATGTATCCTGTGGTAAGGCTGAGATTAAACAGCTGCCTTATGTGCGGTTTAATTCCTCATTTAGCTTCGTGTAGCACACAGCCGGACACCATCCGTCCCATTGATGCTGTGTTTTTAGCTTTAGAGAGCAGCTTTCACCTGCACATTTGAGATGTCTGGGAGGCTACACTCCGCTGGGATAGTTATCTCTCCTTTAGGGAGAGGGGTGAAGTTTGCACTGAACCTGTCTGCCAGTATGTTGGCAATGTCTGTGGGTTCAGTGATTTTTGTATCATTTTGGACTAATTCTGAGCATATCTGGGAGTTTCCACCCAGGTTCCTAACATAGCTGAAAAAGGCCTTATGATTGTCCTTTGAATCCATGGCAATTTTTCTCTCAAAATTGGCCTTAGTTGATTTTATGAGTGCTCGTATTTTTTTACTAATAATGATCAGGGGTGACTTCCCTTTTATGGATTTTGTTCTATCATGTAATAGCTTTCTCCTCTTATTGTAAAGTTTGTTAATGGCTGGGGTCCATATTTACCTTTATAAATGCATTCTATGAACACCGTCAGGAATGCATGGATCATGCAATCCCAAATAAAACCAAGACCCAATCCTCGAAAGGCAGGCATCCTGTTTGCTGGACCCCAGCCATAAACAAACCATGCAATATAAGGAGGAAGCTACTAATTGATAGATCCAAATCACAAAAAGGGAGGCCATCTCTGACCAGTATTATTGAAAAACAATGTCCACATATAAAATTGTCTAAGGCCATCTGTGAGATAAAAATTGTACAGGACACCAAGGATAATCACAAGGCATTCTTTACTTATTGTAGGAACCTGTGTGGGAATCCCCAGATATGTTCAGAATTAGTCCAAATGACAAACAATACAACAAACCCACAGGCATTGCCAACATCCAAGCTGACAGGTTCAGTGCAAACTTCTCCCCCCCTTCCTCACCTAAAGGGCGAATATCTATCCCAGCAGAGTGCTGGCTGCCTGACATTGCAGATGCTGAGGTAACAGCCAGCCTCTCCAAAGCAAAACACACAGCATCAATGGGACCAGACGGTGTCCTGGGCTGTGTCCAACATGAACCCAAGAAGAACTGAACACACACATAAAACCACTGTTCAATGTCAGCCTTAACACACGATATGTACCCAAAGAGCAGTGTACAGCAACAGTGGACCCTCTCCACAAAGGTGGTGCCTCAACGGATACTGCAAACAATCGCCCCAGAAGCCTGACTAGGTTGGTCTGCAAAGCTATGGAAAGGATAATCATGGACCTCAGAACTAAACATATTGGGGACACACAGACACTGGATCCTACCCATTTTGGCTTTGTTAAGGGCAGATCCTGCCTCTTAAACCTGGTTGAGTCATTTGAAACAGTCACCAAGGCCATTGGCGAGGGGATGGTGGTCCACACAGCCTACCTGGACCTTGCAAAAGCCTTCCATACAGTACCCCACTTGGTCATCATAGATAAGATCACCAGCTTCAATAGAAGCCCCTATGTCACTAGATGGGTTGCAAACTGGCTCAAGGATAGAACCCACATGGTCTGAAATGCTGGAGCCATGTCAGACCACAAACCAGCGACAAGTGGCATCCCACAAGGCTCAGTCCTGGGACCTCCCTTGTTTGGTATATATTCCTCAGAGGTACAGGCCAACACAGAAGGACTGTTGGTGAACAAGTTTGTAGATGACTGCAAACTGGGTGCCATAATCGACCCTCCAGCTGACACAAGCATCCTACAAAAGGGCCTCATAGAAACAGACAACTGGTGCCAGAGCCATGTCCTCAAGCTAAACACAAAGCAGTGTATAGTCCTCCCCTTTGTCAAAAACTAAGTGCCCACAAATTACTACATATGTGGTAACCCATTAAGTATGGAAGAATTGATAAGGGACCTGGGGACCCTAGTCGATAGCAATCTCACATTCGACAACCATGTGGCCAAAGTGTTCAGAGAAACATTTCATATAGCCCACCTAATCATGAAGGTAATCACATCTACATCAGTGGAGGTCATTGTGCCTCTTAACTCATCCCTCATCAAGCCCATAATTGAGTACAATACCCCTTGTGGGATGTACCTTTTCAGACACCTGCAGCAGCTGGAAAGACCACAAAAGTACCTCACCAGGAGGATCAAAGGGCTCAAACACATGCCATTCACTGCCCGGTTAAAGAAACTGCAGCTCCACTCAGTGGCATACTGCCTGCCCAGAGGCGATCTGTGCCAGATGTATAAAGCCATGTCCAACCTGGAATCAATGGACATGCCGCACCTTGGAAAATCAGAATCCCATCAAGCTACGTGCTCAAGAGACCTGAACCTCAGGACTGAAATAAATAGGACATGCTGGAGAGACAGATCCATAACCCAGAGGCTCCCCCCACTCTTGAGTAAACTCCCACACCGGGTTAGCCAGAGTCTCTCATTGACTCTCTTCAAGAGGAATCCTGATGAGTACATGGGAGATTGTAGGTTTACCCTGGGTATCACTTCTATGTCACTGTTAGCCTGAGGCACAGTATACTAACCATGAAAAATGTAATGGCAAACTCCACTTACAATGTGTGTTGAAAGCCAAACACACTCTGGCTAGGATTATAAATACCCTAGGGCAGATAGCCTAGTATGAACAGAATCACACACACCAAGTAGTACAACTGTGGTCACTGTGGAGTAATGTTTGCCAATGTCCACCCAAGTTGATGAATACACAGCAATGTCGGACAAGCCTGGTTTAAGTAGGCCATAGCTGAACAAAATGCAACATGCTCATCGTTGCCCAACTGGTCCGGTCTGCTCAGTATAAGCATTTATAGCAGTGATGGGACTCAAACCCATGATACTGTGCATTATAGTGAAAGTACTGAACCACTACACTATGACAGCATTACAGTGCTCAGCCAGTATGAGAAAATGTTGCCAAGTCTTTGCAAACTATCCCATAGAAACCCTGCAAGCACAGCATAATCCCTGTTGAGTTATGACACAAAGGAGTCTGGCAGTAAAAACACAACATGACTTCCAGCACACACAGTATTAATGTCAATATTGGTCATGTTCACACACAACCACAAATGTAGTGGACTTCAGATCACAACATATGGAAAGGTCACACTGGGCACGCTCACACACTTGGATAAATGAGACACATGTCAGGCAACAAACCATGGAAAGCCTGAACTGGGCATGCTCAGACACTTAGGCCATGTCTGAGTATAGAATTCGAGTATAGAATTCAGTCACACATATCTGGCAGTTGTATGTGTTAAGCCAGGAACCTCCCACGATCCAGCAATCCACCCTGTGCACACAGTTAAATGACAACAGACACATATATTAATATACCGGAACCCTGTCATGATCAAACATGTTACGCAGATACACAAGTTGTTCACAGAAACTGTGAAAGCTACTGCAATAAAGACCTGCAAACAGTAGCAGCAACAAATATTGTGCATCCCAAACATAAACATAGGTGCAGAGGTGAATACTAGGCTGTTTGCCCTAGGGAATTCATAAGCCTAGGCAGAGTGTATTTGGCATCTGCCTCCCCTGTAGAGTAGCCTACTGTGCCTCTGTAAAGTAGGTCACAGAAGGTACCCTTTAAGGCTACTTTGCTGTGCCTCTGTCAAGCAGGGACACAGTGGAGATCCCAGGGGTGAATTTGCAATTGCCCATCCATGTGGCTGTATTTTGCTGGAAGAGGGTTGGTGAGAGGCTATGTCTAACTTTAATTGGGATTCAATTCCAGAGTGAGGGGAGCCTGTGAGTAATGAATCTGTCCCTGCAGCATGTCCTATTTATGTTTGTGCTGAGGTTTACGTCCCTGGAGTGTGTAGCTGTAAGGGTCTTGGATGTTGTGAGGTGGAGCATGTCCATTACATCTGGGTTTGAAATGGCTGTGTACGTCAGGCATAGATTACCTCTGAGTAGGCGTTAAGCAATGGAGTAGAGCTGGAGATCCTTTAGCTGAGCTGCATAGGACATTTGTGTGTAGCCCATGATTCTCTTGGGGAGGTACTGTTGTGTTCACTGTAGTTGCCGCAGGTGTTGGGTAAGGCACACCCCAAAAGGAGCATTGTAGTCAAACATGGCACTGATGAGTGAGTAGTAGAGGGCCACAATGACCTCACATGATCTACATGCAAACACGCATGTGAGAAGGAGGGCTATACAAAGTTCTTAGCAATGACTCTCTGTCAATGTGATCAGCAAAAGAGAGGTTATGATCTATCTGGGTCTGTGGGATATTGCTCTGTTATGTAGTAGCTTCCTCCTTCTGTTGTACAGCTTATATATGGCTGGGGTCAACCAGACAGGTCTCCTGTTTTGGAGGAGTCATGGTTTTATGTGGGATAGCATGATCAATGCATACCTGCAGCTGCTCATACAATGCATTTGTAAAGAATTCTGCAGATTGGTCTGTATTAACCTTCAGCATGGGGCCTCTGAAGTATTTCACCCCAGTCTTCACAAGTGCAAAGTCTGCTTTTGAGAAATTCTTTCCAGTGATTTCCTTAGCTGGGTGTGGGGACAGGATATGGATGTCCAGGCAAAGTTGATCATGGTCTGATCTTAACAATGACAGTTCTACCTCTGGTGTGGAACACAGAGTCCCCATGTTGGTGGTGATCAGGTCCAATATGTATTCCCCCCTAGTGAGTGTGGTGACTGGTTGTGCCATAGCACATGGATTCACAAATTGTAGTGGCTGTAGGGTGATGTTGAGGGCTTGAATAGTATCTCCAGTCAATATTTGTGTACCTGAAGTCAACCACTATAATGGTGTGTGTGAAGACCTTCATATCGGACACTGTTCCCAGGAAAGCCAAGTGTGGTTACTGGGTATGGGTGGGTGGTCTGAACTACACACCAAACCAAAAGGCAGTTTTGCACAATGGTAGGTGTATATGTATGACCTGTCATGCTTAGTGCAGTGGGACCAACCCAGAGGTGTGTGTATCTGTGATGTATATGGATACACCCCCTACTTGTGTTCTGTGTCACAAGTCCTGTGGTCATGAATCATGGTATAGAACATAACCTGGCAGTGCCAGTGTGCATATGTGACCCTGAACTAGGTTTCTGTGAATGCCCAGTTATTGTTATTCCCCCATGCTGAGGGATAGTTAAAGATGTACATTCTTCTTTGGAAAGACTGATGATGTCAACACCCTATAAATACAGCAGGAGAAGGTAAATCATCCAGTAATGTGAATAGTGTGCTGCGCTAGTGTGTCTGTCTCAAGTATCATAACATAGTTAGGTAGGGGTTTGAATCCTGAAAACACTGTGTGTGTGGGTGGGGGGGGGGCAGGGGTGTGTGTATGTCTGCAATTCTTTGTGAAAGGAATGGCTGTTTTGAAGACTGGGATAACACACTAAAAGATGTGCATTCTTCTTTGGAAACACTGATGATGTCAGCACCCTATAAATACAGCAGGAGAAGGGAAATTGTCCTGTAATACAAATAGCGCGCTGCGCTAATGCGTCTGCCTCAAGTATCATAACATAGTTAGGTAGGGGTTTGAATCCTGCAAATGCCATGTGTGCATTTGTCACACAGTTTGTGAATGCATTGTGTATTTTGCTTTCATTATTGTATGACATATTATTATAACAGTAATTGCCATGCACACATCAGGTATGTGTTTGCCACATACAGATATGTACCTGTGACCTTTAATAGTTCCTATGTGTGAAGCCTGTCCCATATGAATACAGTTCTTACCTTTGCCGCCATGTGCCGCAGCCTACCAGACCTTACGCCATACATGTATGTTGGTGACAATGCAAGCTACTGCAGTGATCTGTGTCCTAGGCCAACTATGTGACACACACCCATGAAAGCTTTGATAGATTAATGTGGGTGACGGTTCATGTCTGCAGTATATGTCAGACATGTTAAAACACAGCAAAGTCTGTGAGTGATGGCCATCCAGTGTAGGTGTATGGCAACTGTTGCTGATATGCATACAGACACCTTCTTGCTTAGGTGATACACAGAGGGACTGGAGAATACCTTTGGAAATGTGAATATCACAGGATAGACAAGACAACACCTGTCCACATGTACACACCATTACCCGTTCTACATGATGGGTGCTACCACCTACACGGTACTGTTGGAATACTATGTTAACTACATGCCGATGAGAATGCCACAGTAGTGTTACAGCAATATACCATGGCTTGGACAACAGGTATCTGTCCATATGATACCCTTGTGGTGGTTAGGTGTGTCATGTGTAGAATGCATTGTAGGCCCCTGTATGTATTTGCAGTCATGGATGGACATATCCATAGTGCGTTGGCATGTATATGAGACTGCTATATGCCAAAGGGTATTGTTCCCAGGGATATGTGGGGCTCAGTAACAATGGCTACTGGTATAGTGTAGTACTGCAGAGATATCACTGACACCAGGTTCCTACGTCTGTGTATCAGTTGAGGAGACACCATGTAATGACCACTGAATGTCAGGCTATGTAGGCTGTGTATACTACCAGAATGCAGACCATTGACATGTGGAAACCGTATCACCCACAGCATACTGTAAAACCATGTCATGTTCCATGCTGACCATGTTCACAAATGTACACCTGCAAATCGGTGATGCAAACATCACACATGTACTGTCCACACCCCAACACATGCAGGCACAGGTACACACAACAGCCATGTGGGACATGTGCAGACAGTACACTTTGGGAATTAACACTGGTGTATACAAAACTGCAATGACAAACATAGTTAACGCATCATGCATGCTCGAATATACCCACAACAGTATCATTACACTGTACTGTTAACAACATGATAATATTACTACAGTGCTATGTAGTCACCCTGTGCATCAGTACCATGCTATCCTGTTCCAGCATCCATGTTACAGATGGCAGGAGGTGACACAGTTTCATCATATGCACAGGGTGTGTACTTGGTTTGCCAGAGTCTGCCACTGACACATCCAATTGACATGTATGTGTATGTGTGTGTTAGTGAGGGAAAACAGTACAAGATGGGGCAACATTGCTGCAATGTGTGTGTGTGTGTGTGTGTGTGTGTGTGTGTGTGTGTGTGTGTGTGTGTATGTGTTAGCCCTAGATGTTAGCATTATGTGTGTGTGTATGCATGCACACAGTTCCACCATGTGGCTGCCATATACGGGTGTTTGTGGACAGCCACAGACTGTACCGGCCAGGTCATACAGGTCACTGTCTCTGGCCATGGACATGGTACCTGTGCCTGGCAGGGGTGCTACGGACAGTATCAGGTACTAAGCCAGACTGGGTACTGTCATCAGAAGCAGTGGGTTGTTGACTGGACACATGTTCCTGCTGAGACTGTCCAGAGCCACATGCACGTGGTCTTCTAGGACGGTCTAATGACAGCACAGACCCAGCATTGCTGGGGCTGGTACTGGCACTATGGGAGTAGCTGCGGGTTTGTTGTCATCAGCGATGACTGGCAGCTGATAATGTTGCTGGCAGACATCCCCGTTGATGCCTCAACCATCCTGCACTGTCCTGGCTCCTGGACATGTAGTTGTGGAACAGATCTAATGTGTCCCCCCAACATCTATCAATGACCTCGCTGATGTTATGGATGGCAGATGCAATGTCACGCATAGTGTCATTCATAGCAGTGCGATGTGCTCTAAGCTCCCTCATACCCTGTCTGGTGTACCGTTCCATACATGCCTGTGCCTGCATTACGCTGGAACATAGCTGAGGTTGATAGACCTCTGTGGGCACGTCTTACAGGGGCAGTACAACCATGGATGCTCCCACGAGAACCCCTGGACATCTGCCTGTGTAGTACCATGTTAGGTATCTGGCCATGGCTGCTGTGAGGGGATGCATGTGCCAATGATACCACACTACCCTGATCAATGTCCACTGTATGCTGTCCCTCAGCTAAGGACATTGGTGACAATGGATGTATCGGCAGGATGACTGTGTGCATTGATGGGGTTGACTGCTGTGTACTGTCAATTGGATGACCAACAACAGACCCTGTCACACCTCCCTGTGCCATCACACATGTATCATCATTAGCACTATCACCAGCAGTGGCTTCAGGTTCCCTGCTGCACTCCACCACAGCAACATCATAACCTGTGAGAGGAAGATAGGAAACACAGTTTACAAATGTGTACACGATATTAGCACACAGGCACACAAGAACACATGCACACATGCACACATGCACACAGGCACACATGCACACATGCACACAGGCACACATGCACACAGGCGCACATGCACACATGCACACATGCGCACATGCACACAGGTGCATATGCACACATGCACGCATGCACACAGGCGCACATGCACACATGCACACAGGCGCACATGCACACATGCACACATGCACACAGGCAAACTCCTCAGTACAGCAGATACAAACACAGACACACCTGCAATCCAAAACATACACAATACTGTTTTAGGGTGGGTGACCATTTTACAAGGAAAAACATCACTGCACACGTGTCAGCATGCAGGTTCTATGTTGCACAGGAACATGCAGTGCAAGTGTAGACAGCCCTTGTTAATAACAGTATACATGGACTTGATGCTTGTGTGTAGTTGTTCAGTGATTGTCTCCACCCTGGGACACAATGTGTACAAGGACATAACAATGTTGTGCAATGTTACAAGCTATGGGTGCATAGATTTGCACACACACATACACACACACACACACACACACACACACACACACACACACACACACACACAAAACACATGACAGTGCTACACAATAACAGCTGTGTGCATCTTTGTGGTCAGTGGAACTGGATGTGGTGTTGTAACGTGAGCCATGATCAACATGCTTCTTGTGGTCAGTCAACAATAATAATGTGTGCCAGACAGGCAGCTAGCATGCTGTACCTGAAGTGCAGTAACATGACTACATCCACAATTACACAGCCACTTGTTACATGGGTGTGTAAGGTGGCCAATAGTGAGCATTGCCTAACATGAATGTATTATTTGTTCCAGACTGTTGCACAAAGACATGATAGGCCTCTACCCCTCAGGTATATTATGTGTGCTGCATAGATAAGTGGGATGCTGAAGGTTGGCCATACATCAGATGTCATAACTGGACATGTGTAGCAGGCTAAGGTACAGTGTGTATGCCAAACATGTGTGTGTTGTGTACACGTGTATCTGGTATGCCTATACAATGTCCAGTACTGTGTTGCCACACATGTGTGTCATGCTCTGTGTATTGCATGTGAGTGAGGCAGCTACTGAGAATAATGGGATATGCATAGTCTCACAGCAAACATGCATAGCATGCATTATGTGTAGGTGTGTTACATGTGCACACACTACACCTCCATATGACATGCACATGTCATTAGCAATAGTATTGTTATTACACACTCACCAGCATGGATTGGCTGCCTTGCTGTCACTCCAGAGGGACTTGCAAACATATGAGAGTGATTGCCAGTGGTCACAACTATGCCTTTGATACTGTGAGTATGATAAAGTACACTAGTACAACAGGTGGCTTTCACAGGTGTACAGATTATGCTCAGAATATCAATCTTGCAGAGGAATGGGCAGGTTAACAGCAATACAAACAGTACACATCTCACACACGCATAGACTACCAGTACAGAGAACAGTCAACTACAGATATGGTATGTTACCTGCACACTCCATTTCAACATGATGGGTGGCTCCGGCCTCCATGATGACACATGTTTGTGGATGTTCTTGTTGTTGGCCTGAAGCCACAACACTTAGGAGGTGCTCCTCCACACTGGTGAGGGGGGGTGGATAGGTACCCCACCCCCTGTGGCAAGCTGTTGTCTGTGGATATCAGATGCACGTTGCCGGACATGTCTAATTAAATCACTGCAGTGATGGCGTACCTGCTCATATGTCCGGTTATGCATGCCTATGTCATTTACCCGACGGACAAGTTTTTGCCACAGTGCAGCCCTCTCATGCTGGTTCTGGCTGGTCCTGGAAAACAGCACATCGTAATTCTGCACCAGGCTCTGGTGGATCTCCTGATCCTCTGCTGCTGTATAAGGTGGGTTTCTCTGATGCACTATCACCCTGGAAGGAAGGAAAAGAAAAATATGTGAGCAAGTCATGTGGCACACTTAATATTCATATGTACTGATATCACTTCACTGCCATATATAGCATCTGTCTGTCTATCAGGGGATACACATGTTTGATACCACATATCAGTGCTCAGCCCACAACTGTCTGAAAGTGCCTGCCACACTCCATACAATAAACTAGTATACACCAGTACTCGGCACACTGTTTGGGATACAATGCACAACCTCACACTGTGGTATGTATCAAGCTAATGGATGAAGAATATTGTCGTCCCATGCAATGAATGCAATACACATGTACAGTTTCAACGGTAATCCACTCTAGTCTTTGATGCCATACCCCTACCTGACATACGTGCACAGTTGTTACTAAAGCCAGCATACTGCTGTCACAGAGTATACATGCTGCCAGGTACACACACATACCCTGTAACACACATGTGATTGCGGCCATGGTACAGGCATCATTACACACACATTGCACATACATACAACAAACAAATGTATGACGACACAGATGAGCATTAACTGTGTACCTTATAGTACTGTGTGCCCCTACTTACAGATACCTATGCATGAGGTATGTAATCTGTGCAGACTACAGGTAACACACCAAACAGTGTAACCACAGAATGTGAACATACACCATACTGTAGTGTTTAGGCCTACAACATCAGGTAGTACAACAGTTCATATGTGAGCTGGATTCAACAGCAGTACCACTTACTAAGCATACATGTATTGCTTCTACCTATGATGGGACACTGCAGTCATACACAGGGAACTACGGCACAACATATGCCAATCTACTATGTTTGCATCCCAATAACTGACAAATCTTTCTCTGGCCTCACACCAAGGACACCAACTACCATGACAGACATAAACTCACGCTAAGCTATCACACCTTTACAGACCTTGCACACAGTCAGTGTCACACTCATTCAATTTCACATAGCTGGTATTGCACTGAGTACATGTGTGTGTGCATTGTGTCATAGGTAGGTACTATGCTATTGGCCCTGGGCCTAGGGCAGCCTAGCCATATGCTACCCTGCCCTTTGGTACACATGTACTGTGATTTTACTTGCTCCTGTGAAACGGTTACACACAGGTGACTCACAGGGCATATTACCTATCTCCATGACATTCATCAGGGGTATGTATGACATTTACTAATGAGGAACCTTGTTTGTTAATGCTGGGTGGTTTATTCCAGGGTATGGCATATTTGTGTACAGAAACCTGTACCTCCAGCATGTGCTGTTTAGTGTGGTGACAGGGATTAGGGCCCTAGGTCATGTAGGCTGGACAGATTGTGAGGTGTTCCCATGGTGGTTGGCCAACTGGTATGGGTGTGACATAACTCTGTATGTCCAGCACAGGTAACCTATGTGTAGGCAGTATGCAAGGCACTCTAGCTGTGGTTTTGTGAGTCAGTCTGCATAGGGAATGTGTTTGTGGCCATTATCAGTCTTTGTTAGGTATGTCTGTGGCCTTTCCACTTGCTGTAGTTCTCATGGGAGGTACATACTGCATAGGACATTGTGAGGTGTACAGGGGTACACTGACTTACATTTCCCTAGCTGACACACCTTTTGTGATGACACGTACCATGTACAGGGATTACAAGATTAGTGTGCCACTGTGGATATCAAAGGGGAGGCTATTGTACACCTGTGTCCCATGTTCCCTTCTGACACTTCCAGTGGTAGGCAGGCAACCGCCTATGTGGTAGTTAGTGGGTAACATGTTTTGGAATGGGGTATGGTACTGCAGTATCAACACCGGTGTTCTGTTCATGCCTTGGTCACCAGGCACCTGTTGCAGTACATCTGCCCCCATGTCCCCCTTTCTCACTCTCTCTTGATATATATCTATATATATTTATATATATATATATATACATATAAATATATATATCAATATATCCATATCTATATATATATATATATATATATATATATGTAAATATATATACATATCTACATATATGTATATATATATATATCTATACACACACCACTATATATAACTATATATATCTATATATATATATAACTATATATATATATATATATATATATATATATATATATATATATATATATACATATCTATAGACATTCATATCTATCAGTATACATGTATGTATCTAAATTTATATCTATATATGTATTTGTCTATTATATCTATATCTATATGTATATACATATTCTCTATCTATCTATCTATCTATCTATCTATCTATCTATCTATCTATCTATCTATCCATATATCTCTATGTATCTATACAGACCTCTCTGTCTATGTGCACACACATATATATATATATATATATATATATTTATATTTATATATATATATATATATATATATATATATATATATGTATGTATATATATATATATATATATATATGTATGTATATCGATATATATATATGTATGTATATCGATATATATATATATGTATGTATATAGATATATATATATATATATATATATATATATATATATATATATGTATGTATACACACACTTCTTAACATCCATTGCTGTACATGGACTGTCCACCTTTCTTGGTGGGAATATCACTTCTGCAACAGTTGTGAGACATACCATTCTGTAATGATATTGCACAATGTCGTGCATAATGCATTATGCTGTCCTCAAGCCATATAGCTGTAGCAGGCCTCACTGGCTCAGTCCCACAGAAGTTCACCACCACATGACATATACCTGCACTGCATGCTGTTTTCAATGTCACACACTACAACCTACATTGATATGTGCATGTAGCAACCTTCAACTACATATGTATGTTCAGCCTTCACTAACAGTTGCAGTATGTCCCTTGCCCGATGCACATCTTCGTATACATATGGATACAGACTGCTAACACATATGGGGGGTTCACAGTATGTAGGTTATTAGATTATGTAGTTTACATTACCTATGTCTCTAACAGCTTTTTTTTGGATTGCTGGCTTGCTAGCTTGCTGGCTGGCTGGCTGGCTGGCTGGCTGGATGGCTGGATGGCTGGATGGCTGGATGGCTGGATGGCTGGCTGCCTGGATGTCTGGCTGGCTGCCTGGATGGCTGGATGGCTGGCTGGCTGCCTGGGTGGCTGGATGGCTGGCTGCCTGAATGCCTGGATGGCTGGCTGGATGGCTGCCTGGATGGCTGGCTGGCTTCCTGGATGGCTGGCTGGATGGCTACCTGGATGGCGGGCTGGCTGCCTGGGTGGCTGGATTGCTGGCTGCCTGGATGGCTGGCTGGATGGCTGCCTGGATGGTGGGCTGGATGGCTACCTGGGTGGCTGAATGGATGGCTGCCTGGATGCCTGGATGGCTGCCTGGGTGGCTGGATGGCTGGCTGCCTGGATGCTTGGATGGCTGCCTGGGTGGCTGGATGGCTGGCTGCCTGGATGGATGGCTGGAAGGCTGGCTGGCTTGGTTTTTCTTTTTTTTTTTTTTTTGTTTTATTTTGGTCTGTCTCTCTCTCTCTCTCTCTCTCTCTCTCTCTCTCTCTCTCTCTCTCTCTCCCTCCAGTTGCTGCAATGATATTATTGCATGTGTGGACTGGCAGTACAGGCTGCTTTGTAGGTATCTGTACATGTGCATGTGATGGCCTCTGCACCAATTGGTGGCCAGCATTTACTAATTGCATGCAGCCTGCTGTGTGGTAATTGCAGTTCTCACTGTGATTTCAGGACACTGCTATAAAATGTTAGGTTAGGTAGGTGTAGGCCTTTTAGTTTTGCAAGGTGGGGACCATGCTGGTTTGCTGTGGACACTGCTGTGCCAGTCAGAAGGTTGGTATGTCTCTCATATCTAAGGCTGTGTTGTAGCCACTGAAATGCATGTTGTACTGAAACCTGACTGTTGCTTTTTCCAGTTCACTCTTCTCAGTGTGTATGTTAACTCACACTTGCTAATGCTAACACTGTTTACATGGAAGTATATACTTTCCTGTGGGAGTTGTGGATTAACTGGTATACAACAGTAGCTCTTGCAATGTGTTGCTATGGCTTCACTATTTTCCCTTTACATTCACTCCTTGAAGGCCTGATATTTGACTTTACTGGCATGTGTTGCTATGGCTTTCCTATTTTCCATTTACATTCACTCCTTGTAATGCATGATATATTTCTTTCAACAGTAAGTTCTTATATGTTTGCTGTGGCTTGGTGGCTCTGCATGCAGTCTGGTGAGCCCAAGGTCTGGGGTTTGACACTTACAAGGGTATTTTATTTTGCTGCTGGGCAGTACTAGGGCCTTGTATTTTGTTCTAACAATTATGAATATCAGGCACATGCAGTGCTTGTAAACTGCTATACTGTCATTCGTTTGATAGATGGCTACATCCTTTGATATTTCTGTGTTGTACTCCTACATGAGGTTGTGCTTGTGGGAGTAATTCTACAGCTATTCGCAGAGTGTGTAACAGCAGACAGGCTGACATGCCTGTGTATTTCTGACACTTGCAGGCCTCAGATACTCTCAGTTATATATTTGACCAGCCTCAGGGAAAGGTACATATCAGTGGGATACACCCGTGATATATTTCAGATATTCTGCAGTTGTGACTGTAGGGTATTTTGAGCATATGTATTACTACACCATTTCTGACATGCAAGTAGTGTCTACTTTAACTTATTGACAGTCACCATTACGTGGGATACCCCAACTTTCTGCCTACTGTTAGTACATTTTACAGGGAGTCAGTGGGGCACAGGTAACATTTTTTTGCAAATCAGGGACATCCCTGTAAATCAGTCACAGTTGGGAAGTCTGGCCTCATACCTATTCAAATGTGGCAGTGTTTATCCTGCTCTGATACTGTGTGGGGTTTGTAAGGTGCTACTGTAACATTATTACCTCCTAGCATGGCTGTTTCTCTTACCACACTAATGTAATGCAATTCCACAAGAATTGCCAGTAAGGATTCAGGGAACAAGCTTTGTGTAATGGCCTTCCTATATTCCCTTTACATTCACTCCTTGTATTTCATGATATATTTCTTTCAGCACCAAGTTCTTGTATAAATGCCGTGGCTCAGTGGTAATTCATGCAGACTAGTCTTTCCGGGGTTCAAGACTGACAGGGGTATTTTATTTTGCTGATGAGCAGACTACAGGCCTTGTCATACAGAGTGACTAAGGCACTTTTAAGCAGTTGTAAGCGGGTTTGCACTGGTTTGCGAGATGTTTACACATGCGCACACTCGCTTAGCTAAGCGCACACAAGCGCACACCCGCTGACTACTGCTTAAAAGTGCTTACTCCAGCTAGCACCTGCGCTAATTTCTTTTAATGAAAAGAAAATGGGGAGATAGGAAAGTGGTGAAAAAGGGGGCACAAAGAGAGTAGGACAGTAGGAAAACAAGCTCGGGATGTGCAGGAAGGATGTAGGGAAGGCCCATAGCTGCCCATTTCTTTATCAGCAACAGCTGTGCATATGTGTGAAATTTGGTGTGAAATTTGAAACCTTCCACCCCTGAGAGAGGGGTGAGGACAACAAAATATGTTGTACTGCCAATAAGAATTATCAGTTTACATGTCCAGTGGACATGTGTGTGAATTGGGCAGCTATGTATGGGGCGTAATTGTTTTGTGGGAACAGAGTGCCCTTTTTTTATTTTTTTTTCAGGTGAGAGTGGAATGTGAGGTACAGGAAGTAGGTATATTTGGGGAGGTAGGTTGGGCAGGTTAACAGACAAGACAAACAAGATGCATACAGGGGCGGAGTATGACACATGTGGGGGGTAAACAAATGACGGGGATGGATGTTTGGATATCGCAAGCCCATGAGCCCACAGATGGCAACAGTGGAACTGAAATCCCCACCCATAGGCAGTTACCACTGCGCCTTCACAACCCAGGCCAGGGCTGTGCTGGGGGCTGGATAGGACAGGCAGGCACACCCGTGAGTTGCGCCACCCTCACCTCAAGCTGGCATAGGGGATCAGTCACAGAATGCCTGATCTCACTACGCACCACAGACCGGACCCTATGGAGGGTGAGTGGAGGCTCTCCTCCAGCCACGCTTGCAGAGGGGGGATGAGCCCCATCCCTGCAGCACTTCCACCCGAAGGTGGCACAGGGCCACTGGAGGAGGAGGTCCCAGCCTGGGCACTGGTGCCAGGTGCACTCGCCAGCTGAGGTGGGAGAGGTGTGTCCGCTGGAACCCGCCTTCCCTGTTGTTCTATGTTTAGCAGTATTTTATGGCATTTTGGGTTAGTAACAAACAACACTATTCAAAATTAGTTGTAACAGCATGCATAAGTATTCCCATTAACCAAACACTCATGAATTCCGAACATTAAGCAGCAAGCATAACACATGCGTATTTAGAACAACAGTGCACATTCCAACAGCATGCAGGGTTGATTGGTGGCAACAGGCCATCAGGTTTGGATATGTGAATGGGGCACATGCATCAGTGTACATTCAGATATGTATGAACCAACAGGACAAATGTCCATGGGAATTAATTGTGAATACACGTATCCAGTTTGGTGTGGAATAGCATCATTTGTGAAAATAGGGTAAGGTGGAGAAATTTTACATTAACATCTAAAACTACCTATACATATAATGTACATTCCTAGTAGATGCAGATATATATCCCCTACATGTATTAGTACAGTTTCCTGTATGTAACCTTAGGAATGTTGGTGATGGGGATGTTACTGCTACATTAATATACATTCCATTTTTATTCATATATGTTCATAGCTGGCTATGTTCAGGTACAGCATCCTGCTACATTTGATTTATATGGGTCTAGATAACTGTGGATGTTCAGCATTTCATACAACCATACTATTTCCATAATGCAAGGGTACAGCAACAAATCCAATTTGTGGGACGGACACAGTCCATGTTCTGTATTTTATTTAACACATTACACTCTTTGGTTGTGGCTATCTCATTCATTTCATTATGTAGTGACTGCAGTATACCTTTATTCCAGACTTATTACAGCTTTCTTGGTAGCTTCAAACTGTCTTTCTCACACTCTCTCAATTATTTTATATTTACATTTCAGAATGGTACTTAATTCTAGACTTTATTAACATGTATTACTGGTTTACAACAACCCTTTCCAGCTGACTCACTTATTTAATATGGCAGAATTTACAAGGATGTATTTGACAATTGTCTATCCTTTGTTGATTGATTACCACTCATTTTCTGGCTGCAGCAGTTATCTGATATTACAATACAGGTGGAAACTCTATTTGAGACTTGTTTAATCTTTAATTCTAGACTTTATTAACATGTATTACTGGTTTACAACAACCCTTTCCAGCTGACTCACTTATTTAATATGGCAGAATTTACAAGGATGTAAGAAATGCTATCCTAGCCTATAGTGGATACTTACTCAGTAGTGGCTTACACTGGGTAATGCGTTATTTAGCTATGAGCACTCATATTATGCTGGGTGAAGCACTTTTTTACTGGATTGCATTACATTCTTTTCCAGGCTGCATCACTTATCTAATCTGACAATACTAGCAGAATCTTTCTTCTAGGCTTATTTGTCCTTTATTAGTGGGTTGCAACACTGAACTGTTTTACAATCTGTCTCACTTATATTCTATGACAATACCAGCTAAATAATTACTAACCTGCCTGGTGGTGCAACCTCAGCAGCCTATCAGCATAGGCTCGCTGATTCGTGGAATGAACACCTGCAGCTGTAATATAAAGGAAGTAATATTGGAACATACGTCTCCATACTATAGGCTAGGATAGCATTTCTTACATACTTAATTACATGGATACTTACTCAGTAGTGGGGCGTTGGGCATTTGGCGGGCCTCCTGGATCCAACGGTTCAGTTGGTCCTCCTTCCGTCACTTCAGGTCCGCATGGTGGTGATGGACCTGTTCACCAGTCCTCAGAATGCTTGTGGCACTGGTGAGATCATGTGCCAACTGGTTTCACGCCTCTGCCTTGTACGCACCCCAGTGAACCTGGCCCTGCATGAGTTGTGTTTCATGATCATGGACTAGGAGCCAAACCATATATTTTGACTCCTCAACACCCCACCTTTGTGCTCTAAAGTGACTTCCCTCTCCTGCACCTGCCATCCTGACTGCAAATGGGTACCACAATCAGTTATGCTGTGTATTCCCACCTATGGGGCTTATATATGCCGGTTTTCCCGCACTTATCTGTGATTGGCAGTTTTGGATATTTATCAGCTTAAAAAAAAACTGCTTTGTCATGCTTCTATTTCCATTCATTCCTATATATATGCTAATACTGCATTTCTCAGTACAACTGTCATGGCTTAGTGGTTCAGTACTTTGACTATGGTGCACAGTATCCCAGGTTCGACCCTGGGCATTGCTTTTTTTATTTTACTACTGTCTAGACAGGCTAGGAGGTGTGTATTTGTAAAGGCGGCTTTGATACAACTTGCCCAATGTTGTCCGATGGTAAGCTGGTTGGCGCGCTGTGCAGCTTCGCACAAATGGCTTACACTGGGTAATGCGTTATTTAGCTATGAGCACTCATATTATGCTGGGTGAAGCACTGCTGAACTACGGGCACTCATTCTAAGCATGTTAAACCACTGCTCACCTGCAGGCACTCATATTAAGCTTGTTAAAGCACTGCTCACCTATGGGCACTCATATTAAGATTGTTAAAGTGCTGCTCACCTACAGGCACCCATATTCAGCTTGCTAAACCCATGCTAAGCTATGGGCAATTATGATCCTTTTTTTATATTTTATTATGTCTGATTTCTTCAAAAATACATGGCCCATTTCATTACATTTTACTTAAATTATAGTTATATATATATATATATATATATATATATATATATATATATATATATATATATATGTATATATATGTCAGGGGATTGTTTCATGCTTATTTAAATAAAAATGGAAAATGATGTTGTGGGGGCTCGAACCGTGATTACCTCCTCTTTGGCCAACGTCTCTACCGCTACGCTATTGCTACTTGGCTTAATTTGCATATTTAGATCTTATATGCTTTTCAATGTCTGCTAACTGTGGCTGAGTGGAGGGCATACCCTCGCAAACGAGCGCAACTACGGGCAAGCATTTTGGAAATTATAAAAAAAAAAATTAAACTGCTATTTTTACGTTTTACATTACAGTTCGGTTTATAGTCTGTGAGGGCATGTGTGGTGTTGTGTTCCTTGACATTTCTGCGGACTTGCTCGTGGGTGTTTACTTTCAGGACTCTGACTCTTCTGGGGGCGTGTCTCTTTGCAGAACTCGGCATTCGGACATGCCCCCTACTTTCCTACATGGACTGTGTTAGCCTACGGTATGATTCAGCATGCCCTCATGAATATGCATGGCATGCTGGCGTCATACCATTAGACTGCAGCCTCCATGTAAGACATATTAACTCTTACATGGAGGTTTCGTGAATCCGGCCCTATATCTCTATTAATCCTTATTGTTGATTACCTGTGGAGCTTTTCTCCCCAGACCTCCTCTGAAAAAGGGCATGTGTCCAGTGTACTTTCCTGGTTAATAAAAATAAAATAAAATAAATAAATAAAATCTGCAGCCTACATACTGTAGGCATTAATGTACTCTGAGAAATAAAATGTGTAGACATTTTAGTAAAGCAGCACCCAACCATTCAGCAGAATTATAGATATTGATTTAATGCAAAGAAATGAATGCAGCCGATATGCAAGTTGGTTAAGAAAGCTTTTGGGGTTTGGAACCCACGGTCAGTCACTCTACACTACTATATTGCTTAATCAGTCTTACTGCATGCCAATGTATCTTGGATGTCTCAAGCACGTACAGTCATAAATGAGAAATGAAGTTATATATTCCTGCACACCTGCATTTCTGGCCTTGCTTATCCATGGATAAAATCGGACTGCACAGTTATGTGGACATTTATAATGTAATATTTGATTGTGTTCTGCATTACAACAAAATTATGGATGTTAACATTGACTATCACTATAAGAACAGTCTAAGCATTGTTAATATGTGAGTGCACCAAACCACTACAGCAGTAAATACCATCTCTATATCATGACTACTTAGGAATCACAAATCAGTTCAGCACAGTATATGTTCATTAAATAATGAAAGTATGTTAAAGCTATTTAGGTGTGGAAGATGGCACTTACTGTAAGGATTCACGGGCTGTTTTCGATTCCTGGTGATCTTCTCCATCAGTGGCTCTCATTTTCTGTGATGGAGGTCATCACAGCAGTGGGAAATCTGCATGCTAGTCTGGAAGATGCTGCTTTGTCTGTGAAACTCCCTGGCAATCCAGTTCCAAATGTCAAGCTGTAACATTTTATCAATGTATTTTAGTTTCTGTGTAATGGAGCTTTTCTCCCCAAGCCTCTGGTGAAAAAGGTGCCATATGGCTCAGTTAGACATTCCTGGTAAAGAAATGTAACATAAATAAATAAATAAATAAATACGTTCCTCTGACTTTCCTGCATCCTCACATCATTTTGCATATCCACCACTAACATTTGCAGGATCTCCTCATCCACCCACTGCTGTGCTTGGCTGCACTGCAGCCTCCTTTCAGTTGATATCTCCTTAAAATCAAAAGAAATGTAGATCAGAAACACCATGTAAAAACTACTTACTAAGTGATGATCTGAAAATCTACCATTATCACATTTTAAAAGTGCACAAATTGGGTGGTAGCAGTCTTTTGGTGGGCATTGGGTACATGTTCCACATGAACACATTCCGTAGCAACTATTGGATATTTGTGCTTAGCACTGTACATTTACGGTGATCTCTTGGTTAATGCACCGAAATTCAAGAACTTCGAAAGTATTCTATGTTAATGAAGCTCATTAATTATGTATGACCAAACTGACTATAGGTGTGAGTGCATGTGTGTGTGGCACGAAGGAACGACCATGTCAGAGCTAGCCATCTGGCAGTGTGAACCTTGG
Source organism: Protopterus annectens (assembly GCF_019279795.1). NCBI lineage: Eukaryota > Metazoa > Chordata > Ceratodontiformes > Protopteridae > Protopterus > Protopterus annectens. The sequence goes on along the minus strand of NC_056732.1, from coordinate 995,360,497 downwards.
CTATGTTGAAGTGGCATACCATCACCATATGCAAACATTGGGGAAAAGTGATTGTGGATGGATAGATGGATCTGTTTTGTGGTTAGATATCCTTACTGCTAAGTTTACTTGCCTGACACATATTACCCTTAAGGTTAAGCTTTCATAGGGTCAGTTGCTTGTTTTACTATTGTGAATAACTGTGCTTAGTATTGGCCTATGATGGTCAGAATGTCCTGTTTGTACCCTATAATTCATGTTATATAGAGTTTGCACTATGAAATCACCTGCACATAAACATGTAAATTACATAAAGAGTAAGGGCTAGCCTTCCCCTACAGTGGATCTAAAAAGTTTGCACACCCCTGTTAAAATGCCAGGTTTTTGTGATATGAAAAAATGAGACCACAGTAAATCATTTCAAACCTTTTCCCACCTTTAATGTGACCTATAACCTGTAAAATTCAGTTGAAAAACAAACAAATCTGTGTACAAAACTAGAAAATTTAATGCAAGAGTTAATATTCATTCACACATATTACTAATGGAATTACTGTGCAATCAAATTAATTGTAATATAGTAACATATTACTCCCAAGCAGTCCTACCAGCTATATATTCAGTTTCTTGTAGTGTTATGAAAGGCTCCATGAAGCTGATAAAATGTAGGGAAATGAACAGTCATGTGTAGCATATTACCTAATCACCCGTAAATACGTGTTACTTACTTGTACTTATTGGATTACATGACAAAAGGTATTTCATATTCTGTGTATCCCAGTAGTGGCATGTACTAATAAAATGGAATATATTGAGCATGCATTATGTCTAACCACACATTTTAAGTGTACTGAATGGAACAGAGAGCTGCTCATTTGCATGTGATTATAGTAACCTCAGTGATGTGCCATGGGACTCTGTATTTTCATTTGTACTACAAGGTGCATCGAATCTGCGTAGTGCTGATACATTTATGGAGTCACTGCTGGATGAGTGCGGTTACCGCTATTGTCTGACATGTACCAGCAGCTGTGCTCTTCTGACTTTGATGCTCATAGAGGTCTGGTTTATGGGACACAATACTGTCTTTTGATGTACTGGTGACAGGTGGCCAAACAATCAAGTAAGTACATAGAGTTTACAACCTAACCATGAGACTGTTGCGATAATAATCAGTTTTTGTTTGGTATACAGCTTAGTTTTGGCACCATCATTGATATGCATATTATGAGAAGCCTTTCTCTCATAGCAACAGTGATGTTCTTATAATATCAGTTATCAAATTTAGCACTCTGTATTCCTAGTTTAATGATATACAACTTTAAGTATGGTATACCATCACAGAATGATACAGTACAGTTGTCACATGTATAATGCCCATTAAAAATAGCCATATTAGCACTGCTAAAGTTATGAAGCAATCCTGAGTTATACTGTATTTGGTTTTCTTGTAGTATGTATGTGCAAGTTTACAAAGTGTAACAAGGTTAAACCTAGTTTTAGCATTGTGTATTTGCTTACTTTCCCCATCACCCATTTGCCAAAATAATGTCTAATTACTATGACAACACATAAAACATGCCTGCAAAGAACACTATATACTAAACAAAATTAATGAAGAGTTTAAGATTAACTGAAAAGCAGTTACCATTATAATTATAGTATGACTACATGCAATATTTATTTAAATTGTGGTGGCTAAATTGTAATTCAATGCATGCATAATACTCTGTACTACAGTATAATGGTAAAGTACACTCTGAATACACATAGGATAAAGAATGTTAATAGATCATGTATAGTACATACATTAACAAAAATCCATGGTAGTATGCAAACTATAGTTGAACACAAATATATTGAACCTCTGTATCAAGATATAGGTAGTCCAAATGGATGCACAATTTGCACCATCTTTACTTCATACTGCTTACCGAACAAATGTGATCTAAAAAAACAGAAAAGTTCTCAACACACCAAACAAAGGCTGCAGTTTTTCTCCAACACTTAACAAAACAGGGAACACAGACTTATTCTTAATCGTAAATGCACAGCTCTATCAACTGCACAAATATTTTACCCACAACTCCGATTAAGAAGCAGAATACTGCTGCCTAGAATGTATTATAATTCTATAGCATTCATTGCATGTATCTGATGCACTGTCTAGTAAACACAATGTCATTTGAACCTATTTTATATTACCTGTATATGCCACTGCTGTCATTACATTGTATATCACATATATCCTGTTATATAATCATGAAAACTTTTTTATGCAAATGTGAAACAAGTATTCAAATGTAACTGGGTGATATGTTTACCACAACCACGAATGCTATTTTCCAAGCTCCATGCTCATACAGCTAAATTGGTACTTGCGTATTATCGCAACCAGATTTTTGCGATAATGCCGCTTGCTTCCCGCTCTGTAAATTTAAAAAGAAATGTATACAGAATCACACTGACAATGTTAACTTCATTTAAAAACATTGCTTAGGTAGGGAAAACATTGTAAAATTTAAGGAATGAGTGCTTCATTCAAGCTCTGCTGTTTTCCGACATCTAGTCACTCTAAATACACGTTCCATATCCCCAGCAATCTTGACAGCAAAAGCAGACAATTTCTCCCCATACAAAAAGTGTAACCCAGCAAGTGAACCATCTACAAGTAAACCAGCAAGTGAACCATCTACAAGTAACCCAGCAAGTGAACCATCTACAAGTAAACCAGCAAGTGAACCAGCAAGTGAACCATCTACAAGTAAACCAGCAAGTGAACCATCTACAAGTAAACCAGCAAGTGAACCATCTACAAGTAAACCAGCAAGTGAACCATCTACAAGTAAACCAGCAAGTCTACAAGTAAACCAGCAAGTCTACAAGTAAACCAGCAAGTGAACCATCTACAAGTAAACCAGCAAGTCTACAAGTAAACCAGCAAGTGAACCATCTACAAGTAAACCAGCAAGTCTACAAGTAAACCAGCAAGTGAACCATCTACAAGTAAACCAGCAAGTCTACAAGTAAACCAGCAAGTGAACCATCTACAAGTAAACCAGCAAGTCTACAAGTAAACCAGCAAGTGAACCATCTACAAGTAAACCAGCAAGTCTACAAGTAAACCAGCAAGTGAACCATCTACAAGTAAACCAGCAAGTCTACAAGTAAACCAGCAAGTGAACCATCTACAAGTAAACCAGCAAGTCTACAAGTAAACCAGCAAGTGAACCATCTACAAGTAAACCAGCAAGTCTACAAGTAAACCAGCAAGTGAACCATCTACAAGTAAACCAGCAAGTCTACAAGTAAACCAGCAAGTGAACCATCTACAAGTAAACCAGCAAGTCTACAAGTAAACCAGCAAGTGAACCATCTACAAGTAAACCAGCAAGTCTACAAGTAAACCAGCAAGTCTACAAGTAAACCAGCAAGTGAACCATCTACAAGTAAACCAGCAAGTCTACAAGTAAACCAGCAAGTGAACCATCTACAAGTAAACCAGCAAGTCTACAAGTAAACCAGCAAGTGAACCATCTACAAGTAAACCAGCAAGTGAACCATCTACAAGTAAACCAGCAAGTGAACCATCTACAAGTAAACCAGCAAGTGAACCATCTACAAGTAAACCAGCAAGTGAACCATCTACAAGTAAACCGTCCGCAAGTATGCTTCCTTAATCAGCGAAGGAAAATCTTCACAAATATGTTGCTCAAAACGTCTGGAAGACATCCACATGAATACTATGCAAAACATCCTGAAAACATTGCAACAATAACTGCTATCCTCACAAAAAAATATTTGTTTCTTTCAAATTCTACAAGAATGCTCTTTGCATTACCAACAAAAACCATGTCATTTTATCTTTAACCTACATTGTCGAGACTTTTATCTCTTTTTGATTGTTTATGTTATTAATGTAATTATTTACTGCAGTATGTCAAATAAAACAAGTTATTTACCCAAAAAATGTGTTTCTCCATATTTCTTATTCTCTGAAAAAGGTTTAGTATCCAATTTTGTTGTAATCCTTCAGGCAGTAAAAACGAACAAAGATTTCCCATGCTTCCTCACTCCCAATTCTGCACTAAGACAGCAGTGCAACCAATTTTTAAGTACTCAAAGCAAGTTTCACATTACCGCGTTACTTTACATTGGTAATTTGAGACAAACTAGGTTGTACCCACAGAAAACACCAAATTGTGTCACGTTTAGTCCCACAATCCATTTTGGGGCCAACAAGTGTATTACCGCAACCGCGAAAATCTGGTTGAGATAATACGTAAGTACCGCTAAATTTTACAGGCATGAGAAAACTTATTATACTAGTATGTGATAAGGGGTAAAATATATTTTGTTACTGTTACTATCCATGAGTGGAATGTGAGTGTGTTGTTACAATATCACAATGCATCATAGTACTAGTGTGTGTGAATCTCTGGTGATTTGCTATTGTAGGTTGCTTTGTGTTAACACAACTTTCTTATTTATCCAGGCATAACCATGTTCTATAGTGCTAACTATTTATTATTTATTTATTGACATTGCCACCCTGAACCCCCATGTGTAAAATGGGAGAAAGGGGTTGACGATGGATGGATGTGATTACTATGAATGTCCAACAGATTTTAAGAATGATAATTTTACAATCTTCAAAAATAAAACAAAAACATCTGCAGTTTAAATAATTATAACAAATTAGTGATAATATCACAACATTGGCTACGAATTTATACAAGTTCTATGACAATCGTTAAATATTTATAGAAATTTTAGACAGTTTGCAGAGAAATTAAAGGGACATTAGTCTAATACAAATAGGAATTGCAAAATGAAGTGAGGGGAAAACAGGCTTATGGTATGCTTAGAGAGAAAGTCAGGGAAGAGAATTTGATAAAAGTGAGGAAGTAAGTGAAAAGGGAAAGTAAGGAGGTATAAGGAATGAAACGTACTTATAAAAAGGTATTTGTTTACATTTATGGATATAGTTTATCCTGGTTTTGAACAAGAACATAGACAGAGTTTAGCTAGGAAGTCTTTCAGAGTAGCTTTGAAAGATGGGAGGGTATTCACCTGATGCATACAGGTAAGGAGTTTCTTTTCTCAGCAACCTTGTACAAGTAGAGACAATGTCCAGCATATTTGAGGGTTTGTAGACAGATGTGAGTTTTTGTTCCCTGGATTGCAATGACTGACTGGGAACATAGTTGTATAGAAGGTTTTTTAATGCTGGACAGGCAGATGGATGTTGGATAATTTTATAGATGGTAAGAAGCTGTGAATATGTTAGCTGATGAAGCAGTTCTAACCAATTTAGGCTTTTTAGTGCTATACAGTGGTGGACACTGAAAGGGGTATTTCATGCAAATTTAGCAGCTTTGTTATAACATTGCTCAAGGTTTAATTTTAATGAAACCTGGCGGTTAGTAAGGATGGGAGCACCATACAGAAGAGCAGGGAGGAGTTAAGTAGTGGCAAGTATAGCTTTAGCTGCATCGGTGAGAACATTTTTGGCTCTGTAAAGCATCCCTAGTTTTTGGTTAGTTTTTCTCATGCAGTTTTGTATATGCAGGTTAAATGTAAGCTTATCATCCACTATCACCCCTAATAATTGCTATGAAAAGTGATTCCAATTATTGTATTATCAAGAGAGACCACTTTAATTTTTTTTTCATGAGAGAAGAATTTCGGGAAAAAGGTAGTAGTTTGGTCTTTTTTGGGTTGAGCATGAGAAATGAGTTATAAAACCATGTTTCAGTAGCTGTTAAAGCTCCCTGTCTTATTTTTTGGAGGTGTACCATGCTGTCAGATATGAAAATGAGACTGGAATCATCTGTGTATTGCATTAGGGTGGCCTACTGTGTGGATGTATAGAACATGTTGGTGAAAATGTTAAAGAGGATGGGACCAAGGATAGAGCCTTGTCATACACCAGTGGTGACTGGGAGGTAAGGAGAGAGCATGAGTGCCATTTTACTGACTGATACCTATTAGACAGGTAGCTTTAGACCACAGAAGGGTGGACTGAGAGAGACCTATTAAGGACATGTAAAGTAGAAGTTTGCTGTGACAAACTGTGTCGAAGGCTTTAAACAAATCTAGAAATAAGGAAGAAACTAGTTTACCATTATCAGTAGCTTTATTGACAGTATTTATATAGGTTAGAAGGGCAGTGCTAGGACTATGGGAAGGATGGAAGCCATGTTGTGTAGGGGATAGGAGTTCTTCCTGCAGGAGATAGTCTAGCAATTGTTTTTGAATACATTTTTTAAGTATTTTGGTGAGGGGAGGTGGGATAAGATTGCTATAGGTCTAAAGTTATTAATGTCTGTTGAATTTCCTTCTTTGTGCAGAGGGATAATGTGCGATTTTTCCCAGAGAGAGGGACCGTGGAATTTGTGGATTGGCCTATTTAAAAGAACTGAGACAGGATAGGCAATGTTACTGGCTGCTGTTTTTAGGTACTCGCTTGGAAGGTCATCAGCTGAAGAAGTACCCAGTTTAAGTTTGTTTAAGAGTAGTTTTATATAGGATGTGGGCTCAGGTTTGAAAGTTAAAGTGGATGTGATTATTTGTGGCTGTTTGGCAGGGTTGGGATTAGATGTTGAATAATCCTTGGTTAGAGATGCTATACTATCTGTAAAATAAGACTTGAACTGTATTGCAGTTTCGAGTGGTGAGTTATTGGGAGACAAATTTCGCTTGAATTTTTGGCCAGGGTGTAAGATTTCTTTAATCGATGTCCAAATTATTTTAGGGTTGTGCTTAGTATTATTATGGAAGTTACTATAGTATATTTCTGTCTTCATTTATTCACTTTTTAGTATGATCGTGAAGCATTCTAAAGTTTTCAAGATAAAGAGGTGTTTTATATTTTTGCCATTTTTTTTCCGTGCTTTTTCTCTATCCTGCATTACCAGTCTACTCTTTCTGATTAGCCAATTTGCATTATTTGTTTTTAGTCTCTTCTTTTTAGGAGGTACAAGGCTGTTTAGGATATTTAGAAAAGTTGTATTGAATTAATGTACTGCATCATCTAAGGAGAGGATCTTTAGGAAGGTCTAGTTTATAGGTGATGGTGTAGTAATGAATATTTCTCAGTTAAACTAAAAAAGTTTGTGAGTTCTTTTATAAATATTCTGTTTAATTGGATGTGTGAGATGTCTGATCATATAGCTGGAGAGATGATCACTGAGAGTCTGACATTGTACCCATGGTGGTGTATTTACTAATGTCTGACACTAGGATCCAGTCTAATAATGAATTTGATGTCTCAATATGATGTGTGGGGCTATTGATTAGTTGTGTGAAACCATATAAGTTCATGCTAGATGTAGGGGAGTTAGAGTTTATTTCCAACCAATTGATATTCACATCACCTAGTAGTACTTTTTCTTGTGGAAATTTTATAGATATCCAGTGTAGGATATCTTCCAGTATGGCTGTATTGTCACCAGGAGGGATGTAAAGGATAGTAATACATATTTGTTTATAATTGTTTAATTTGAGGAAAGCAGTAAGAAGCTTGGCTGAATTTGGTGTTGGTTTGCTGTAAGGGGAAATGTGGAAGGTGGTGTTGGGAAATATTAAAGCAATATCACCAGCTTTCCTCTTTATACAGTCATTACTGATGATATTATAGACAGGAGGTATAACTTTGGAGTCATTTATGCTGGGTTTAAGCCAAATTTCAAAGAGAGAACATCAGGCTTTTGTTGGGTAATCCAAGTATGCAGTTCAGTTTTATTTCTTATGCTTCTAAAATTTATTGCAGCAGATTAGATCACCAGGGTTGGGGATTGGTTGTTGGGTAAGAGAATAGTGTGGGACAGAATTATCTTTTTGCTCATTGTGATAGATGGGGCCAGGATTAGGTTCATAGGTAGGTACTAGGCTATCAGCCCAAGGGCCTTAATATGCCTAGCCAACAAGGTTCCCTTGCTTACGCCACTCAAGAAAGTTATTTTCCTGTGCCCATGTCGAGCAGAGCCACCGAAGTGATCCCCAGTGTGTATTTCCTATTTCCCATCTACTTATCAAGATTTTTCTTGAAGAGTACTAATGAGGAACTTTGCTTGACATAGATGGATGTATAGCTCCTCTTAGAAGGATTTTTTACATTGGGGAATTACTCATACTTATTTTTGGGAGAGGATTCTTGCACTTAATTATGTTTTGGTTTGAGATGAAGTGCAAATAAACAGTCTATATTTGGAATAAAGCTGAGGGGCAATATTAAATAGGTTTGGTGAAATGTGTGGAGAGTGTAAAGAGGAAGTAATGATAGTTGGATGGGCCAGAGTTGGAGAACTGTTGAAGGATATTATTGAGTCATTCTAGGATGAAAGATGACAGAGTAGGAGGAGGAGAAGAGTGGATAATATAAAGAATAGCACAATTAAGTACAGTAATCTCTATTTTATTGATATCAGGTAGTTGGGAAGTAGCAATGAAGAAGAAAACAAGATGTTGCAGGGCAGTAAGAGATTCAGTCATGATGGATTCTGAAAGCTTGTAGAGGATAGTTAAGGATAGATGTATTTTCTATAAAAGAAGAGGGCTGCTATGGTATCTTCTCTGGAATGTAAAGAATAGAGGGGTGGGAAAAGGCTAGAGTATAATGATGTAGTTAAAATAAGAAGAAATTATGGTTTATTTGGGAAAAGTAAAAGATACAATGTGGAATACATAGGTACTATTAGGGAGGGTTGGGATTATAAATGGATATAGTGCAAAGCAGTATGGAGAGAGAAAGACTAACTATTGGTGATTCTCAAAACAAGACCCAAAAATTAATCATTGGTTTCTGCTATTACAGTTACTCTTGGTAAAGGTCTATATCATATGCATATTTCTCTGGAAAAATGTTTTTTTTTTGCAGATCTATGGACTGGCCAGCTTTGCCATAACTCATAAAAGTGTCAGTCACACTATTTAATGGGACGGGTTTTCCTACATTAATATTTTGCATACAGATACAAAATTGTTGTCTCTTGCTAACACAAGCAGATCTTCAGGCACCACCAAGTTCACTATCCATTACCTCATAGTACAATAAATACTTATAGACTATAAACCCTTTGGCTACTCTGTGGAGGTGAGATATTCAGCTTTGCCCCTGACTTCTTTGAGCAACACCCAGATTTGTTGGTCACAATGCCATGTACTTGGGTAACTTTGGCATACCTTCTTCCAGACTCACTCCTTTTTTCTTTTTAATTTTTATTTTTAGTCTCCTCAGACCTCATTTGCATCAGCCCAGCCCCTAGTGCTCCATGTCCATACTGAGTCTACCAGCCATCCTCCTAATCCCCCAGAATTAATCCAGTATTGTTGTGAGCCGTATGTGGATCTTAAGGGTTTATTTATGTTCCACCCACTTCCCTTTCCCACACCAACACCATGCTCACTGTTTGTACTCACGGGCAACTCCTTTCTTTGTACCATGCCTCCCCTTAGTGAGCATATCAATGAGTGCCCTGCCACCCAGGTCAACCATGTTATCTCTTCGTTGTTGCTGTGTCAGTTGCCCAAGAAGCAGCTGGGCTGAAGTCAGGGTTTTATCTCTCTATGCCAGCAGGGTGATTCATTCTTGCTGCTGTCACCCATGCTGACTGCCCACACAGATCTGTCCACTTTTCATGGTATGTTCAGTACATTCAGTCCCCTGACAAAAGGTGATCCCCATTTGTAATCATGGCATTCCAAAAAACTGACAAGCAATAGATGAGAAAACAGAAACAACGACCAATATTAGTCATGTGCACTTCCAACCTCCCTCTATCGGGCATTACATCTTGTTTGCCTATTCTGGTAGGCGGTATCTTCTCTCTGTCTTATCTCCTTGACTAGTACTTTCATTCACCCTATTTTAATTTCTCTTTCTCTTAGCTTTTGCTTATTTCCAGTCTGCATCTCTTCTACTCCTTCCTTTTTTTAATCCCTCTCCTATACTTATCTTTTTCTTAACTCCTTCTCAAAACCATTGAGTGCATCCTCAGCCACAACAATTTTTTTCTCTGTTCTGTGTGTTTGGTGGATGGTCTTTCTCTTACCACCCTCTGTAAGCCATCTTCTCCTACCACACTTTATTCTGGCTTTATATACAGGTGTGATGCTCTTACTTCCATAGCTGTCATTTTCCCAACTCATCACCAGTCTGGAATGCCCCTCCTTTTTTCTCTCAGGTATCCCATTCCCTGCAATGTCCTTACTTCATATGATTTTGCTTCAAATGGCTGCCTTACTTACAATGGGCCTTTTGATCTGATTAATTATGAAGTCCATAGATCCTTCCAGCACCTTAAAAAGCAACAGTACCCTGTCAGTATGCTACCATACATGTAGGATACACAAGGTTGGCCATCACTGCTGTCAACCTAAGGAGCTGTGGAGACCTCTTCCAACATCCCTTTATGGCCAGCCTATATTTTACTTTCAGTTTTGACATTTCCATCCTCTTCATTAGCCAAACATTAGCTTTTTGAGCATGAAGTTTTAGTAACAAAGGTCTTAATCACTATGAATCTGCCACTAGCCTGCCCATTTTGTAAGATCATCTCTGTTAAACTCATAAATATGGGTGTACCCAGGGATATTCATGATTACTTAATCCAGTAATGAAAAGGCAACCTTTGTTGCCATTATCTGTCTCTGGTATCCCTATAAAGCAAATATTATCTGTATGCAATCTGCTGTAACAGCAGCTTGTAAGTCCACTGTTTCAGCTGCCAGACACTGTGTCACACTGGTACCTTGTGACTATCCCTTTTGTGAGACTGTACTCAGTGTTATGGCCTCCAACTTCCATTATATCTAATCTAGACTATTAGTTAATATTGCAATACAACATTGCAGATACATGGCTATACTTGCTTCTGATCCTTTTAGGACTCCCCCCCAGAAAATACCCAGCCTCAACACAATAGTGGGTAGTTGCTCAATTATGTTTGTGCAGAAAATACATACACATTTAACACTGTTGGGTTCACTGACATAACGATCTTGGCTCACTATCCTCATCAAGCTCAGCAATACCACCCTGATTACTCACCCAGCAAGAACCAGCCATTCTTCCTAGCTGTATACATTCTTGCTTCCACTACATTTACAATTCCTGTATGGTGCAATAATTCCACTTGCATTAGTGGCTCCTGTACTGGTGGGCAAGGTGAACTTCCTAGACTGTCATTTGGTCAAATAAAAGGATGTCGAGGAACATAATGTTGATCACTGTTTTCCATAGGAAATCATTGCTGGTGTGATTTCTAAGTATGTTCCAGGCTTCCAACAATGATTCTCATCTTTTGTGATATTTTTCCCTTCTTCAAGTTAGTATGATGGCAGAGTTGTTATATATAAGTTTTTTTTTGGGGGGGGGTGTACAAGTTTTATTGCCTCCCTGCAAAAATGCTTAAAGTTAACTTTTTTGCCCTTCTGTGATTTAAACATTATTTCTTGACATTTCCAATGCTCAGGGTTGTTCCCTTTGGAGATTCACAGTAAAACCTGCATAAGAACACTTCCACAGAAATCATAGCTTGAAATGGCTAATGTGATCACAAATGGCATTGGTGACATCCTATGCCTCATGTTCATTTAAAATGTATATGACTTTACATATCTGCAAAGTAAAGCCATGGATGATTTAAAGTCCAAAAACATTATCAATAAAAAGTGGCAATTTTGTTAGGACATCATGGAAAAAGAAGAATTTCTGCAATGATTTCACTGGACAGTCTGATGTAATAGTATTTAAAACAATGTAATTTTAGAGGGATGCCCCTATAATTTATTCTTAAACTCTTACTCTAGACTTCCTAAAATAGAACATTATATGAAAAGGGTCCCTAATTTGGGACCTTTTAACTAATTCTTTTTTCCTTTGTCTATAACTCTGGAGGTACAAGTTGAGAGGTATTTACATCATGTTGACTTCCAAAGCCACTCTGCACTGAGAAGGGTTTCATAAGATTCTCTATTATTAACAGATACAAAGAAGGAGTGAGAATTAGAACACATTGCACTTGGAATTTTAGCAGTTGTACAGCACCCCTCAAGAATGGACATCTAAGGTGGTAAAGTCAAAGGCACATATCTGACATAAAGGTTACCAAATGAAATGCAAAGAATGCCAGATTTGACGTAGCTATAAGCTGCAGTTAATAGCATTTATCCAAAGTTTATTCTTATAGCCTATTAGTCATGTTCCAAGGCACACTTGTTTTACAGATAATTTCATTCCCCATTAGACTGCCTATGGTAAAGTTACAAATGGTTTTACAAAAAAAAAAAAAAATAGACTGCAGAATATTGTCATTCTTTTAAGCTTGATTGTTATGTAGTTGTATTCAATAATCACACCCATTGCATGACAGCACAGTAATCACTGGAAAATGTTATTTATTTACATTTGTTGACTGGGTAGTATAGCCCATTTTCAGTGAAGACCCAGGGAGAAAAGCTCCACAAAGAACATATTTAAAATTTTCAAAAATGCAGAAATAATACATAGAGAAAAATACAGAATATAAGCAAATAATGCTATAAAAAATCATATCAATACATAAACTAAACAGAGTAAGAGACATACTAAAATAGTACCATATAAAGCTACGTGCACACAAAAGTCTTTGTAGCAAATTGAGACAAAGAAGAGAAAATAAACAATACACTAATACAGAGATTGCAGAAAATTTGAAACAATGAATTTTTAAGATAATTGCAGTATTTACAGTCAAAAAACTGGAAAAAATACAAATAAATGTTACTTGAAGTAAAAAATAGAGGAAAACAAGCATTCTGCTGCAAAGAGTGAAAAGGGCAAAGGAACAGAAAAGTGCGAGAAAGGAGAATTATCCAGGGGGACTACAGCAGCAGAGCCACTTGGCAGTGAGATATTATTTTAGTTTTGTTTTAAATGAAGAGAAGGAGGAAGCGTTTTGTAAGCCAGGGGGCAGAGCATTCTAGGCCTTAGCTATTGTTTGAGAAGAGGGAGTCACCATGATAGCTATGTGATTTAGTAATTTTAAGGAGAGGCCTATCTGAAGATCTGAGGGACCTTGTGTGTGCCTGAAGTTGGTTGAGGGTTAAAATTGCAGGGCAGCTATTGGGGTTGTGTATGATTTTGTGGGTGAGTGTAAGTTGGTTTGATATTAACAGGTTGGGAAGTTCTAGCCAGTTAAGTTGATGATGTGAAGAGCAGTTTCTGGCTTTATAGGGATGTTTTTTGGCAAATTTAGCAATCTTGTTATAGCAGGATTCTAGGTTTTGAAGGTCGGTCTTACACAGGTTGGTGAAAATATGCGAGCAGTAGAAAAGTGTAGTGAGAAACTGAGATCTTGCTGTGGCAAGCCTGGCTTGGGGTGTTAGTTAAGGATTGCCTCTGTAGAGAGGTCTGCGTTTAGAATAGACTTTTTTGATGGTTAGGGAAGTATAAATATCAAATTTGAGGAGGTTGTCAATGGTAATACCTAGGAGCTTTGCCTGGGACGTTGGAACAATTCTGGTGCCATTTGTTGATTGAATAGAGAGTGGTATGGAGCAGGACTTCACAGTTTTATTTGTGAAGATTAGTAACTTGGTCTTATTTGGGTTTAGGATGAGTTGGTGATTTGGTAGCAAAGTTTCTATTTTATGGAAAGTTTTTTGTATCTTTACTTGTAGTTCTTGTGGGGAAGGGGCTGAGCAGATTAGGGAGGTATCATCAGCGTATTAAATGACTGAGGCAAGCTGGGTAGCAGTATTAAACTTATTAGTAAATATGATAAAGAGAAGGCGGCCAAGTATTGAACCTTGGGGTACCCCAGTGGGTACTGGTTATAGTGGGGAGAGATTGTTCTTCCATTTAGTAGCCTGTTTACAGTTTGAAAGGAAACTGAGAAACCAATTCAGGGATGTAGGACTGAGACTGCATGAAGTAAGTTTGTTAAGAAGAAGTTGATGGGAGATGGTATCGAATGCCTTTGACATGTCCGGGAAAATAGTGGCGACTAGTTAACCATTGTTCATAAGGTGATGAATGGTATTAGTGAAAGATAATAAGGCTGTGTTTGTACTATACTGGGGTCTAAAGCTGTGCTGGGTATCAGATAGAAGGTTATTTGAAATAAGGTGGTTTAGGAGTTGTTGCTGAATGCATTTCTCTAGACTCTTGGCAATGGATGAGAGGATAGCTATGGGGTGGTAGTTAGAGATGCCCCTAGAGGGGCCACCCTTGTGGTGGGGGATTATGTGGGCAACTTTCCAGAGGAGGGGTACATATCATTCAGTGATGGAAAGATTGATTAGTATAGAGATAGGATAGGCAATGGATGGTGCTGCTATATTTAGGAATTCATTAGGCAGATGATCTGCTGCCAGGCAGCAGGGTTTTAGTTTGCCTAGGAGCTTTTTAAAGTAAGATGTTTGGATATGAGTGACAGAGAAGGAGTTTGAAGAGCTAGAGGCAGATGATGGGAGTGTGAGAGGTCGATGTAGTTGCCAAGGAGGCTGGGGATGGAGTTGATAATGTAAGAGTTAAACTGTGAGTCCAGGGGTTTTGATGCATTGGTGGTGGAAGGAGTGGTAAAATAATTTACATATAGCCACAAAGCAGTATAAATGCATCATCATGGACCTAATAAACATGGATATAGGGAATCTCCAAACTCTGGATCCTACACAGTTTGGTTTTGTGAAGGGTAGATCATGCCTGCTCAACTTGGTCGACTTCTTTGAGTCAGTCATCAGAGCTGTGGATGAAGGCAAAGTGGTTCATACAGCCTACCTTGATCTGGCTAATGCCTTTGATACCATTCCCCACTCAAGAATCATAGAAAAACTCACTAAGCTAGGCATCAACCCCTGTATCACTAGGTGGGTTGCAAACTGGCTCACAGATAAGAATCCACAGGGTGAAAGTAGCTGAATCCAAGTCAGACTGCAGACCAGTCACGAGTGGAGTCCCACAGGGTTCGGTCCGGGGTCCTCTCCTGTTTGGTATCTACTTCATTGAAGTCCAGGCCAACATGAAGGGACTCTAGCTGACAAAGTTTTCAGACAATTGCAAGTTGGGAGCTATTATTAACTCCCCAAGTGATGTTGACATCCTACAGAAAGGCCTCACTGAGACCAAGGACTGGTGTCAGAACTATGGCTTTAAGCTCAATGCCACAAAATGCATCATCATCCCCCTTGGGAAAAAAACATTTCACTTGAATTACCACATCGATGGTAGTCCACTGAACAGAGAAGGTTTTATAAAAGATCTGGGAACACAGGTTGACAGCAACCTCTCTTTTGACCACCACATTGCCACTGTGTCAGAAAGTCCTTCTATGTGGCACATTTCATTACTAAGGGTTTTGCATCCATGAAGAAAGAGGTCATTGTTGCCCTCTGCTCTTCCCTCATTAGGCCAATCTTTGAGTACAATGCCCCATTTGGCATGTACCTTACTAGACACCTGCAACAACTGGAGAGGCTGCAAAAGTACCTCACAAAGAGGATTCTAGGCCTTAAACCCTTGTCCTATATGGATAGACTCAAAAAATTCCAGCTATTCCCTGTCTCATATCGCCTACCTAGAGGTGATCTCTGCCTGACTTACAAAGCCATGTCTGACCCAGCTCTGTTAGAAATGCTACATCAAAAGAAATCCCAAGCCCTCTGCACCACACACTCCAGCAGAGACCTTGACCTCATTACCACAATCAACAGAACATGCTGGAGGGACAGGTGCATAACCCAGAGACTGCCCATGCTATGGAAAAGACTTCTCATACATGTCAAGCAGAGCACCTCACTGGCCATTTTCAAGAGAAATCTTGATGAGTGGATGGAAATACAAAATTCACCCTGGGGATCACTCCCATGGCTCTACTCGATAAAGGCACTGGGAACTAAGTTCGGGTGGCACAATGCCAGGGTAATCCTACGGGCTAAGCTTGCAAAGGCTCCAGGGCCATTAACCTAGTACACAGCTATGGACCTTAAAACGTTAACTTCTTTAGAAAAGCAGCTTTATATTTATATTGTGGTTTCACATCTACCTCCTCACATGTTATTTTTCAATGTAAAATGTTCCACCTGGGGGACATAGTTAAATTTTTTTTTAGGAAGTAAGAAACTCATACTGATGCTTTTAGCATAGGAAATATAACAGCCTATACATTAACTGAGTAGTGAGGCATTGTGGGCTCAGTTTTTCATGATGTCATAGCAGGGAGTTTTAGTTTCAGAAAATGTTCAGGGTGCCATCCTTATTAAAATAAATGCAAAACAACACACTTTTTGCATCTAAAACTTTGTATGAATTGGTATACTGTATAGTTAAGGAGGTTATATCCATCTTCAAGTGTTACGCTTCTTCAGAACATGACAAATGCAAGTGATTAGCGCTGAAGTATGCAAGTTAATTCGTGAAAAAGACAAGAGTTTGATAGCCTCTTTATAGAGCTGAGTGTTGAAGATGACATAGAAATTGAATTAAGCCAAACCGACATGTCTGTTCTGGTAATCAGCTTAGCAGGCACATGCTATCAAGATTCTGAACTTCTGGGATAAGATATGGATGTCATCATCCCCTTAATATTGTTGAATTGTGATCCAGCTTTACAGCACATGAATGTTCATTGTGGGGATGCATAAGCACAAAAGTAAGTTTAAAAAAAAATCTTAATTCACTTGCTAAAAAGGAACTAAACTCTAACTCATGTTCCACATTCTAAGTCAGCCTGCATGTCTTGTCTTACATGACCAGAAGTCAGAGCATGATTAGCACAAACCTACTTCATGTCCATCAGCTGCAGTTCATTCACATACCGTTCTGCACAATATAATGATGAACTAACAATATATATATATATATATATATATATATATATATATATATATATATATATATATATAAAACATATATATATATCTATATAAAACATATATATATATATATATATATATATATATATATATATATATATATATATTTATATGCGGATTCACTTTGGACCATCAACGCTCATATTATCAAACTAGAAAATCTGGAGACCAGAATACCATAACAATTGAACACAGAATGGTAGAGTTTCCACATGGTACAGAAATGCTTGGCCAACTAATGTTGAACTTCACACCGAGGTAATGAAAAACCACCTAGGTGGGGAGGCTACATCTCTACATCCCCCCAACTAAATATACCAACTCTGGGATCACACTATAGTGGAGGACAGGGCATGTTGGCTTCAGCGTGGGTTCCAGTTGGCCAAGCATTTCCTTACCATGTGTAAACTCTGCCATTCGGTATTTCGATGCTACAGTATTTTGGTCTTGAGATTTTTCAGTTCGATAATATGAGCATTGATGTTTCAAAGTGAATCTATATATATATATATATATATATATATATATATATATATATATATATATATATAGATAGATAGATAGATAGATAGATAGATAGATAGATAGATAGATAGATAGATAGATAGATAGATAGATAGATAGATAGATAGATAGATAGATAGATAGATAGATAGATAGATACGGATTACCAGATGTAAGAGTACTTCAATACAGTGTGAGGAAACTGAGCACCCTTTTTCAGACTATATGTAAACCCTAACCTCTTTGTAAAGCTAAACTTTAACTTTGGAGATGAGACTATTTGCACTTGTCATTGATAATATGCATCAGGAGGAATATGACATTGACAGAGAGAGAAGAGCAAAGAAGAAGCATCTCTTACTGAGAGACATCAGGAAGAATGAATCATGGTCTTGAAAAAGGCAGACTGAAAGAGACAGAGAAACAGATTCTTATCTGACAGGATGCTTTGAAGGAGAGAAAAGTGCACTTTCTGTTGTCAGTTTTTGCATCATAGTAACTTATGAGTAGTTTTCCTTCCTTCAACTACTTATCAGATTGTCATTAATCAAACCACACTATAACAAGAAGAGGTAAGGAACTAGCTGAACTCCTTGTTGTGCCGACAAATGCCTGATTACTTTGTCATGACACTCAGAACACCACTATTGTTTAGCTAGCTGGGTATGGTATGACAATTTCCAGTTGACCTAGTATAAATAGTTGCAGTAAAATCCACCCTTTCCAGAGCTGTAACTAATGATTCTGATATTGTCAAACATAAAACAGCCTTAAATTAAATTTTTAAGTGAAAGTCCTTCAGAACGACAGAATGACAGTAATCCATTTTTCTCATTGGATGAACAAACACATAAAAGATAGGAAGTGCTGGTGTGCAGAGAGGTTTCCCATATCACTAAAGCCCATAAGCATTCTAGCGGGCATGAAGAGCGAGGAATACTCCCTCAAAACATAGTGATCTTCTGGAGGGAGGACTGTGTTGTTGAATGCTTGCTGAGCTATGGTCTGGCCTTCCACCAGGAGCAGCTTGCTATAAATGCACAGACTAGAATGGAGTATGCTTAGGAGTGTTTACACACTCCCCAGTTATTATTACTCTGTCAAAAAATCCCTTCAGAATAGAAATATACTCAAAATGTTAACAAGTACGGTTTAATGGCATCACTAGCCACAGACATTTGGTTCTCAACAATGTGTTGGCTGCCCAGGAATATTCTGTCTGCTGAGATAGACTCACCCAATAAATAATCATGTTGACTCTGTGATGGGTCTGAACAGAAAAATAATGATCTTGTCATCAAGAGAGAAAAGATGGGCATTACTCAGGACATAAAACACTCGACTAGAAAAAATACAGTGAACTGCACTAATCCCACAAAGTAAATTTTAAATAACATTAATACAATGTATTAAAATGTGCTGCGGTCTGAAAAATTGTCTTTTTGTCTCTTACTTTGGTTAAGATTTAGGAACCCTTCATACCTCTCAACTTCTTGTCTGGACAAAGCCATAAATAAATGTTGGACAAAGGTCCTAAAATAGGGACAATTTTTAAATATTGCTCTTACAAACTTTGAAAGTTTATAGAACAGCAAGTTTTGCATTAGCATGCATTTCCTGAAAGGTATGAAGTCTGAAACTCAAATGTCTGCCATCATTTACTAACTTCAGTCTTTAATGATTTGCCACTAATTTGCTGGAAAACCACAGTTTTCTGAAAATAGATGAAAAATATAAGGCAAAAATCTACATATTCTGCAAAAATCTGTAGAATTGAGAGGTATGGAACCCTTTAAGACAGCTGAATTCAGTAACTACAGAGTTTTGTTATGTTAATACTTCTGCAAAACGCATGTAATAAACTGCTCTGAAATTCACAGTATACAGAACATTTCAAAAACAGCTAGACTAGTTAATATTAGGGTAACTGTACAATTAGTTGTTCTGATAAAGCTACAGAGCATCTCTGTGAAGATTAGTTTTAGGAAGTAAAGCATTCTGGTTATATACTCCAAAATGTGGATTAGGAAAACTGTCCAGCCATTTTATGCATAATACTTAAATGAATCCCAGATTTAGCTTATTAGACCAATTAGGGGAAAAAGTAATCTAATATCATATTCTAGTTCTTTTAAGTCTGATATACCTATTACAGATGAATAACAGGAATATCCAACTAGTTATCGAAAAAAAAAAACTGAAACTCTTTTCTTGTGCTTATTTTACTGCTTTGATGTGTTAATTTGAAATGTTAGCTAAAGGTATGTAATTTATCATTTCAGGAACTAACTGTAAATCTGTCTGCACTTAAAAAAATAATCACAAGCAAAATGAGCCCCATGCTTTTGTGACGTGGTTGCAACCACATCAGTCATGAATGCTCCTTTCATCATTGCTACCACATTACATTGTCTGCCACCCAGGCAGAACTGCAAATGTGTGCTATTACATGACTATACTTAACTACGACAAAACAACTGCTATTATTTTCATTATTATTTCGTTTGGATGACGTTTACTGATGCCGTCGAACCACTGAACTGCAGGTCTAAATCAAGCTGAAAATGATAATCATTGTTGCTGATAATTGAAATTAATTGCAGTTTTCAGTGGATTTATTCAGAAAGATCTAATAAAGCAAATGAATCCAGACTCCAAAAATGACATGAGAATTACAAAAAGAGCTGTAAGCATATAAGGCAAAAAAAAAAAAAAATGAGGGAATAGATGCGAGAGAAATGTAGATTGCAAGCAATGTGTGCTGATAGTTGAGTCAGGGCTGCCCTATATGCAGGTAAAGACATTACCCTGATTAAGAAAGGTCATCGTAAAACAATGATGTTTAACATGAAAAATAAGTACATACACAAGAAAGGGGCAAGATTACTGTTGTACGAATATTGGCAAACGTGGAGAAAAAGGGAGGGCATGAGCATGGGTCACATCCTCAAATCAGTAAGCTTTGTTTCAAGGAATTAAATAAGCAGTTAGGAAAAACACAGCAGTACATGAAAAATTGACATAAGAGTCTGTACACATTAATTGAAGACAATTATTGTGACTTTTCGGAATGATGTCACTAAACATGTACAATATCTTATTTCAGGGAGTCCTCTGCACTGGATTAATACTGTGAAACATCCCTTGTGAATCTAGTGAGGCTTGTTATATTTTTTTGAGATCCACACTCAGAGAAGCCTCATCTGCTCTGACCCATGTCTGTCTGATTAATAGGCTATGCTTCTTACTGTGAAACTTTTAACTTCATTTACACCATATATTTATTTTTTCTAGCAATTCTTTAGAGTGAAGGTGTTCACGCTTCACTCTTCAGAAATACAAGCCATCCAAATGCTTTTGCAGTTGCTGACTGTGCTGCTTGAAGCCATATAATCATGTCCATTGCTGTTAGCACTGCCAGTGCTTTAGTTTAACAGGCAAATGCCAGGGGAAAGAGTATCGTCCAGTCTTCTCTGTCTTATAATGTCCGGCTAATATGAACACTACATGCAACAAGAACAGGGTGAGGACCATGAACTAAACACTAGGAATAAAGGAGACATAGATAAGATAGAGTTTTTAGAAAGCAAAATTATCACCTGTAGGCCTTGTCTCTCCTACAGAGTCTTCCATGGTTGTAGCAAACTTCACTCCCTCTCCTGTCTCCCTTTCTTCTCTTAGGAGTTGGACAGCAGTAGAACAGCTTCAGGCATGGAGTGGCACATCCCTGGCAGCAGTTCCTAGGATCAGAAATTCATGGATTTTATCAGAATATTTCCTTCTTACTGGCGTTATTACTGTCACTTATTTTGGTTAGTGAGCATCAAGAAACTGGTTCACCAGAGCTACATTTCTGGCTTGACTCTGGCCATCAAATATTTTCCTTTGACTTTCCTTGAGTCATGTGCTGCTCACTGATGATTGTTGAGACCCTCACACTTCCAATGCCTCCAGCATACCTTTCCTTGTACCACTGGTCATTCACGTGCCTGACAAGTACTTTGAATGCTTGATAAGAACATGGTAGAAGATGATTGAATTAGTATATGAAGGTACCCAGCAAAGTATTCTGCGCTACTTAGTCCCCATGCAAAGTCAAGTGCGAAATCTCCTACCCTAATACTAGACTTAATGCATGCCCCTTGTATCAGGCAAACCAGGCTTTAGATCCGGTGATGGTTAACTACATGAGAATATTTCCTGAACCTACTGTATCTGTTTTGACTGGTGTAGACAGATCAGCTTCTAAACCATCCAGGAAGAGGAGTTATTCACTGTTCCTTCCAGAGTACTCAGTTATTACTGAGTCTGAGAACTTTAAGTTTCCCATTTCATAAACTGAGGAAGACTATAACTCACATGGTTCTCCAAGTATTGCTCTAATGTAATAATTCCTCCTTTGGGGATATTTTGAAAATGTTAACGTTCACTTTGGAGTGTCCAAAATATTAATGTTGTTCATCCAAGAAACATACTAATAATTACTTAGGACATATTGATTAGAACACGTGGCCCTTTTCCAGTCTTGAAGTCTATCCTTATAGATGACATTTTCTAGGCCTGGCGGCATCCATGTACAGGATCTTCTATTCATATCATGACTGCTTACCTGGCTCATCCTATAAAGATGGTAGAACCTGCAGATTTCTTTGTCATTTAATGCACACATAAGTCACAGACCCCTTTGATCCCAGTGATCCATATACCTGATAAACACTCAATAACCCAAGACTCATTTGGGAAAGTAGCTTACGTCTCTATCTCTTACATACTATGTTTATTTCTTTGTTTGGTTTATTTGACCCATTTCTAAACTTATTTTGCAGGTCATGTTTTAGATGGGAGTTCATCTTTACCTAAGTCCCTGAACACAACAAGTGCACACAGCCCTTAAGAGTGGTGTGTTTGTGTGTGTGTGTGTTTGCGTGTGTGTGTGTGTGTGTGTGTGTGTGTGTGTGTGTGTGTGTGTGTTTCTGTATGATTGAGTTTAACAGCGTAGATTATTTTAAAACTCAACATGTAACTCAAAAATTAGCCAAAACAAAATTATGACTCAAAACACAATTATGCAAAAGTATTATGCACCGAAGCATACAGATAACAATAATGAGTACCAAAATATGTGATATTATTGCAATAAATCCACCCCACAACAGTTGTGTTATGCTGGCAGAGAATAACTCATGTTTGTGGAACTATCACTTTTATAGTAGACATCTTTTTGACTTTATGTTTTAGTTTTTTTACATTTCAGCCCTTCATATTGTATTGAATGACGAAACAAAGACTCAGCAATGAGTGACCAATAAAGCAGTCTGTGAATGAGATCCTTCACCTTATGGTCCCATCACAATCTCCCTCCTCTATTTGGACTTTAAGTTTAAGAATCAGGAGCACACACACACACACACACACACACACACACACACACACACACACACACACACACACACACACACACACACACACACACACACTCAGATATACATTTGAACCAACTTGTTTAGGACTCATTTATTGATAGCCATTTATTTTACTCAATGTATTAGCAAGCTTTAGTCTCTCTCTCTCTCTCTCTCTCTCTCTCTCTCTGATATGACCAGAGAGAGACGTCTGATTTCTCTATGCATGTCCCAAGTGCAGACAATAATCTAATACTGATTGGAATCCTTTATTCCCCAAGAATACATTGGTACAAAGAAAAGGTGATTTGCTTCAACAATTTGCTGAGTAATTTATGTAATTCTACTGGAACCCAGTATGTGTCAGCATGGGATGACATGCTTGGCAGTCCTTCTTGCTTTTCAAAAGAAAGTCTGCTACTCTCATTCAAAGGCTTTTGCATAATGGCTGAAACCCTTGCTGCCCCTATAATACCTTTTTTAGGGAAAGTTCAGTTAATGAATATTGTAATGTAACAAACACATCAATAGCAGAACAAGATTGAATTAAGGTGGTTCTGCTGAATGCCATAAGACTAAACAACAAATTTGCTCCTCCTTTTAGAAGACATCCATATATACGGAGTCACTTAAACCTGGTTAAAAGTCCATAAAACACCCCCTTTATACCTGAGTTTAGAACCTTACATGCATTCAGACAAAATTGCAACTGTGGTGGCGTATCCATATTTGTCAGAGACCATACCTGGAGCATTTCTCCCCAGGCCTCCGCTGAAAACAGGCTCTGTGGAACCTAGTCAGACTTTCCCGGTCAACAAATGATAAATAAAATAAAATAAAAATAAATAAATATCACCACCTCTAGACAGATCCCCAGATACCCAGAAATTGAAGTGAATGAACTCTTATTCACACTGAACAAAACACCTACCAGTGTATCACTTGTTACAGGACAACTTACATGACCCTGGAAGTTCGGATCAGGTTCCTAAACATCATGGATGAACTCTCCATAAATAAGAATTCTATCATTCTGGAGGACTTGAACTACCCATCAATTTACTGGAGTTCCTAAACCTCTAATTTAGGATATGCTCAGAAATGTCTAGACCTAATAAATAAATAAATACTGAATGGACCAGATTGTTACTATCCCAACTGGAGGACAAAATGTTATTGAGGGGTACTTAAATGTAGCATCATCATGCACAACTCCACTAGTAACTTCCTGTCTGATTAAGTCAGACCAAAAGCTAGTAACATTTTCTCTCAATCTATCTAAAGCCCCCTGAAATCAATATGTAAAAATTCAAAGACTGGAAATGCACAAAGCTTTTCAAATTCTATGATGAAATCTCGAAATTCACTAATAAGAATATCATACCAGACATCACCTCCGCGGGTAGATTTGTAAAAGAATTGTATACTCTTATAAATTAATGTAAATAATAATCAGCCCTATCTAGATCCAAATAGAAAGGGCTAGATTCCAAAAGTCATTTGAAGACAGTGCAGCATATTGAAGGAAGACTTCATCACACCAAGTACAGATGCAATTTTAGAAGACATGGTGAAAGCAGTCTGAGTACTTAGCTATTCAATGTAGGATAGTTATGGATTCTGCACATGCCTATCAGATCCAAAAACATATTGTTTGTACATAACACAATTTAAATGCAACAAACTGAAATACTGACTCTGTTTTCAAAATCCTATGACTATGCTATATGGCATCACAAGGAGACAAAGCTGCTACTATGGGTTCTGTCATATTCCTTAAGAAGAATACTGGAAAAAATGCAACCTACAGTGAATGAACTGCAACAGGATGCGGTAATACAAGCCATGAATGAGGATGTGGCTGTGCGCCCTGGAAGGCAGCAACAGTAGAGCAAGGCTGCAAATAAACCAGTTGTCAGACCAACAAATAATTGACAGGTACTGCCTAGACAGACAGCTTGTGCAGGCTATCTGCAAGATGTGTGGCCCACACATGTCTGTGTGAACTTTGGGAGGAAACCCTACCCCCCTTAAAACTAAAGAGTGTCTCATCCTGGATGTACTTGCATCTGGGACATTCAAAAGACACATGGGGGATGCTGTGGGAGTGTCAGACAGCTTCCAGTCATATTCTGGAAAAATTCCTGGCAGCAATGTGCTGAACATTGGATGAGTGCATCCACTTTCCATCCACCCCTATGGAGTGATGAACTGTAATGCACCATCTCTATAACACTGCAAACTTCCCCCATGTACTCAGTGGAATAGGTTGCACCCAAAACCCTTTCAAGACCCCAGTTCATACAGAAGCAGAGAGATATATAAACAAAAATGGCTGGCCATCCCTGAACTGCCAGTTCATATATGCAGCAAATGGCACCATAACAAACCTCATGGAACACAGCATGGATGTGTCCATGATGCTGCCATATGGAGGGGAAGTCATCCAAAGGCCACATTTCATAAAGGTGAAATACTTGAGGGACTACTACTGGGGAAGTACAGGAACAGAACTAGGATGCAAACTAAATACATCCCTGTCAACATTATTCATGATGGCAACATGTGTGTTTACTCCCCATGATAGGTTACGGTGATTATTCAATTGAGCTGTGGCTAATGACCATCAATCAATGTAGCAGAGACTTACAATAGAGTGCAAGCAAAGCCAGAAACACCAAAGATCATATGTTTGTTGTACTGAAAGCTATGTTTAGCCATCTGGACACATCCAGGGGTGCACTCCAATACACACCTGAGAAGGCAGCACAGATGATAATGATGTGCACCATGCTACACAACATGCTGACAATAGCGCATAGCAGTCTTCCAGCTACAGGTGTGGGTGAACTACACCAAGAACTTCAGATGCCTGAAGATAACATCCCGCAGGTATCAGAGGAAGAGCAGGAGAACATAGGGGACAGAAGACACAGGCATGGGTGATGGAGGGTGTGACCACAAGTGCTGGCCCAGGCAACACAGCAGTGCCTGACACACAACTTTGAGTCATGACAAGCCACATGTACAGAAGTATACAGATTAAACATTGATATTCAAGTATTGCCCTACCACAGTAGCATGGATTATACTTAATGGAATTAACCAGTAGATGTACACACTGAGCATCAGACATAATGGCATAATCATAACATATAACATTATGAACATATACAAATCTATCCCAACAGGGATCATCATCTCAGAGCACAACTGACATAGATATGCATACAGACCTATACTGATGTATATCTGTATGACCCACAATAAGGGGCACACATTAATGCAACACATTCCTATCTGTCCACTATAAAAAGCTGCAAATAAGTAAACAGTTCAGAAAATAATGCAGAGCTGTTATTAATATCACGAGCCAAATTTATCACTGTAAAGTATGGATGTAATGTAATAAATGGAATCAGCTATGGTTAGTAAAACTGTATGACTCCTGTGGCATTAGACTTGTCAATGAACACAGACAGATGACATTGTCCATGTTCTGCACAGCAATCATCTTCACCTCAGGGTGAGATTGACACTACTGGACAGAGTGGATCAACTGTCCATGTTAGTCTAATGCAGTCTACGGTGCACATGTTGATGGTGCACACTGTGTTCCAGTCTGCCCCTTCCACATATGGAAACACTTGGCCCAGGTCGCTCCACTGAGTAGACTGATGAGGTGATGCCAGCATGTGGATGTGAAGGAGCATGACTGCAACTTGACTGTCTGGGCATGAGTGTAGGACCCAGAGAAGATGAGCCAGAAGTAGAAGTGAGTGCACATTGAAGCATAGATATTGATGCCCAATAGGCTAGGATAGTTTTGCTGAGGGGGGGGGGCTGCCTGTCCCATGTGACATTCGGATAAGCACAGTCAGGGCAGGCAGAACCCTGCTTGTACAATGCATGGCTGCAGTACTGTAGAGGTCAGGGATTCTACAGACTGTGTGACAGATAACAGGCTTTTATTCTGTGCAGCCGATGATGCCATTACTTCACCTTGTCTGCACTCCTGTCTTTTATGCAGCACACACAGCTGGTGTACAACATGATTTGTGGCATGGGCAAGTGCACAGACATCAGATCCATGATGTTGCTGGGAATATTAACTTTCCTGTAGGAATAGGCTGACATGCTCTGACATGTGCCCATGGACACCAGTTATACATCTTATGTCTACTGCGAAGGACAGTATCAATGTCAAGCCGACACACTCTGACACGTGCCCATGGACATCAGTTATACACTGTATGCCTACTGCGAAGGACAGTGTCACTGTCAGGCTGTTACGCTCTGACACATTCCCATGGGCACCAGTTATACACCTTATGTCTACTGCGAAGGACAGTATCAATGTCAGGCCGACACGCACTGACACGTGCCCATGGACACCAGTTATACATCTTATGTCTACTGCGAAGGACAGTATCAATGTCAGGCCGACACTCTCTAACACGTGCCCATGGACACCAGTTATACACCTTATGTCTACTGTGAAGGACAGTATCAATGTCAGGCTGACACGCTCTGACATGTGCCCATGGACACCAGTTATACACCTTATGTCTACTGCAAAGGACAGTTTCAATGTCAAGCCGACACACTCTGACACGTGCCCATGGACACCAGTTATACACCTTATGTCTACTGTGAAGGACAGTAGCAATGTCAAGCTGACACACTCTGACACGTGCCCATGGACACCAGTTATACACCTTATGTCTACTGTGAAGGACAGTATCAATGTCAGGCTGACACGCTCTGACATGTGCCCATGGACACCAGTTATACACCTTATGTCTACTGCAAAGGACAGTATCAATGTCAAGCCGACACACTCTGACACGTGCCCATGGACACCAGTTATACACCTTATGTCTACTGCGAAGGACAGTAGCAATGTCAGGCCGACACGCTCTGACATGTGCCCATGGACACCAGTTATACACCTTATGTCTACTGTTAGGGACAGTATCAATTTCAGGCCGACACGCTCTGACATGTGCCCATGGACACCAGTTATACACCTTATGTCTACTGCGAAGGACAGTATCAATGTCAGGCCGACACACTCTGACATGTGCCCATGGACACCAGTTATACACCTTATGTCTACTGCGAAGGACAGTATCAATGTCAAGCCGACACACTCTGACACGTGCCCATGGACACCAGTTATACACCTTATGTCTACTGTGAGGGACAGTATCAATGTCAGGCCGACACGCTCTGACACGTGCCCATGGACACCAGTTATACACCTTATGTCTACTGTGAGGGACAGTATCAATGTCAGGCCGACACGCTCTGACACGTGCCCATGGACACCAGTTATACACCTTATGTCTACTGTGAGGGACAGTATCAATGTCAGGCCGACACGCTCTGACACGTGCCCATGGACACCAGTTATACATCTTATGTCTACTGCGAAGGACAGTATCAATGTCAAGCCGACACACTCTGACACGTGCCCATGGACACCAGTTATACACCTTATGTCTACTGTGAAGGACAGTATCAATGTCAACATAAGCAGCAGCCTCAAAATGGATCTGTTGTTCACAGGCCTCTTCCTGTCCACCATATGATGTCCCCTTATTGTCAGAATGACTAGACAAGTTTTTCTTCACATCTGAGGCTACAGTCTCATCCACATGACTGTCACCATCTTGGCCAGACTGTATCACCATGTCACTGTTGGTTTAACTTCTACAAGACTTTTGTGTTTTTAAAGACCATGATATGAATGTACACCATTCCTAAATCAAAGTATGATTAAAGTTCATAAAATTAGTATTGTTTCAATCTTTGAAGTTAGCTAAATGTGCTGTTGGCAACACCCACAATGTGTCCAAAACTGACTACTTTTGCAATTCATGCAGAATTACATGTATTTGTAGCATATCTAATTATGACTGTGAATTCTTTTTTATGAGACCCCTTGTTTCTACTACTGTTGTCTGGGTATCATTCTTCCACATTACTCTAATGTCTGCCTGCAAATCCTGTTATTTTATGACTTTGCGTCTCTCTGTACACAAAACATTGTAATCAATGGGTGTAGCAATTTCAATGATCAATGCTACATTTCTTTTTATGGACTACTATATCTGGTTTTCTCACATCTATATTTTCATTTGTTGGTAATGGGTGATCTCATGTAATATAAATATCATAATTTTCTATAATGCATTGTGGCACGTTTCTAATGTTTTTCAGCTACTTCAGTATTATAATGTTTGCACAGTCCCCAATGCAACAGTGTTGCATATTATTATACCTTTCAGTATACAGTCCTTCTGCCATTAGTATATCATACCCAGAAAGATGTGTGACTGTTTCTAGTTTTGTTTTACAAAACCTACATTTGTCTGTTTCTTCCACATGTTTAATGGACTTTGTAAACCAACATGTACATGGTCCACTATCTTGGGCTGCCAATATTAACCTTTCATCTTTTGGTTTAAATTAATTTCTCCTTAACTATTCCTGCATTCAATCCTGATCAAAACAAGGTTGCTCCAAGAGTTTTCTGTACTTGAACTATATTTATGCATTTCCCACATTTCTTGCCTTCCCATCTGACCCTTCTCCTTATATTCTTTATTTTGTTTTTTGATACATTCAGTTGCTGCCTGATTTTTATCTACTTTTGGTGTGATGTTCATTCTCACTTGACATTGATATACTTCTGCTATACTGAGGGAAATCATCTTAGATATTAGTGTCAGTATGTATGTATGTATGTATGTATGTATGTGACTGTGCACACAAATGTGCAGTCATTTAATGTATACAACTATTTCTGGAAGGAGTATGTTGATGTCACTACTTAATGGGTGTGGAAATGCTACATACAACATGCATGGTGTAATGTACTGTGAAAGAATGTGTTATCTGTAACATTGTGTACATATTAATGTAAGATTGCTGTTTGATGCAGTCAGCAAACCAAGAATACACATGGACAGGATATACCTGTATATGATTCCAAATGGCATCAATATTGCCAAACATGGCACAATACCATAGCATGACAGTGGGACATCATGGCAACTGTCATCCAAAAACATGTGGAATGACATTTCTGGATGTTGCACATATCCAAGGCATATCACAATGTTAGTGATGGAGTATGGACAACTTATGTTATCTGTCAATTGCCCCAGTAACACACGTTTCCTGGCTACTGTGTGGAAAGTGTTATTTGTTAATGTGTGTCATGCACACATTGATACCAAAGTAAATGTCATGCAATAATACATAAGCATGATAGATACATGGTATACATGCACAAGAGTGCATATACAATCCAATCAATGAAATGGCAATTCCCATGTTAGCAGCATAACACAAGTGGATAACACATAAAATACTCACCTACTGGAGGGTCCAGGCTGATAGGGATCAAACTCCTGAATGATCTCATGAGCTATCACCCTGATTGAATCCTGCATAGCACATGCCATATCTCCCATCATGCCCCTCATCTGTGTTTGGAACCCATTGATCATGACCACACAAATCTCCTCCCAAACTTCATCTCTATCCCAGTTGTGTTGACATCTCCTCTGGGATGCAGGCAGGATGTCATGGGCAGGGGTGGGTTCACGGGACTCAGCATCATTGTCATCATCATCATCATCATCATCACCATCCTGCTTGGAAGAATGTAGCAGTGGACTCACATGTGCATGTCATCCTCTTTGGAATGCACAATGTCCACAAGTTCCATACTCTGTGAAGATTAATTGCAAAACAAAACAAAAAAGAAAAGCAAATGTCTATCATGCAGAACAGTCCCACAAATATCATAACACAACACAATATGATTATAATGACAGTTTACACAGGGAGTGAGACATGTCCTTTATTGACAGAGTTACCTATGGCCCTGTATGTAGTACTCCTAAAATAACACACACACACACACACACACACACACACACACACACACACACACACACACACGTCATTACTTTTGTAAAAATGTATGAATGCCCAAATCAATATAGTGTTCTGTGTGCATTCAATGATTTATATGAAAAACCACAATGTGTGTTATTAGTAAAATAAGTAGAAAGTGATCTAACAATATTGTGGACAATAGCCAAGCGATATGACAAATTCCTAAAACAGGCAAAATGATATTTGTCTGAACACACATTAATATAATGAGTACAACACTACAAACAATGTGATATGCTCAATCAGCACAACTGTTGACATGAGAATCTAATATATCTGTTACTAACAGTATTGTATGTGAATAACTATATCCATTATCTAGAAAAACCAGGCAGCAATCGGTACACTGAAAAAAAATATGGAATATGCTTGCTGATACTGAACTACCACAATCAAATGGGTATCTGCTCAAATGTCAGCCAACCTATGCTGTAACATTGTGTTTAAAAAAAAACAAGTGGTTAGAGACAGATGCAATACCAATGTTGAACTGCAGGGTGGCTGAATATGACCTGTTGCAATTACATGGGCATCTGCTCAAGTGTCAGTCAACCTAGCCTATAACTGGGTTGCTACAAAAACACCAAAGGTGTTGGAGGCAGATGCAACACTAATTTTGACCTTCAGGAAATGCTGAATATGAACTTCTGCAGTCAAAGGGATATCTGCTCAAGTGTCAATCAAACTAGCCTATAACTGTGTTGCTACAAAAACACCCAAAGTACCAGAAGCAGCTGCAACACTACTATTAAACTGCAGGATGTGCTGAATATGGACTTCTGCAATCAAAGGGGTATCTATTCAAGTGCTAATTAACTACAACTGTGTTTCTAAAAGAAAACATCCAAAGCATCTGATGGAGATGCAATACTAATGCCAAACTAAAGTGTATGTTACACAGTCTGCAAATACTAACTAAGCAAACACTCACTCACTCAATCTGCAAATAAGCATACAATACACAGCAGACACAGCACCAGAAAACACAGCCAATCACACACTCATAGGTAAACCAACTATCTTAAAAGTTGTGCAACAGATACACAAAAGCAACTATTATTTATGTTATGGAGTATATAAAAAAATGTGTGCTGAAATAAAATTGCTCTCAGATACATGAAACATGACCATTGTTATAATTTAGCCACAGTTATAAGTACAGCTACCATATGATGATTTCACATACCTTAATGATGCATGATGGGTATTCCTTCATTCTACTCAATAAACATGTTAATGTGAAAAATACAGGGCTGAAAACAGGGGAAGATGCATTTCAGTTCCTAAAATACATAAAAAATGTGCATACATCTCTCCCTCTGCTGATCCTCAAGCCTATGCATTCACTCAATGCACATAGCTATGTTTCAACTGCGCTCCTTGTAATCTGAAAAAAAAAAAATCGAATGCATGAAAAATGTATTCCTCAAATAACCCTGATAGACATTTCTCAACACAGTTTGTAGCCATTTCTTTCAGAAGAACAGTAGATAAGCATGATACATAGTTGACATTTTTACATTTAGGAGTTAACATCTTTGAACACAGATTGGAAGATATATGAATCAAATCTACAACTATCATCTACATCTAAACTCCAGCCTTGAAAGCTACCTGCCCACCTAGCATACATATCTGAAATGGAAAAGCATCTTTAGCAGGCAGTGAAAAAAAAATTATGACATTATCTCGATGCAGGCCGGTCTACTAATAATAGATTAGGATTGCAAAGTATGAACATGTGCTGCTCATATAGCTAAACAGTTGGAAAAAATTCATGCAGGTTATCAGTGTGTTCAGAAACAGTCCCCCGGATTCACGAAACCTTCGTGTGAGACTAAATAAGTCTTACTCGGAAACTGCAGTTGAACGGTATGACATCAGCGTGCCATGCATATTCATGAGGGCATGCTGACTCCACTTCAAGTCTAACATGGACCATGCAGGAAGGCAGGGGGCGTGTCCTACTGCCGAGCAGTCCTAAGGTCCACGCCCCTGCAAGTGTCTGAATTGTGAAATGACAACACACATGAGTGAGGGCTCAAATATCAACATACCCAACACTACACACCCTCACATTGTAAACCCCCAGTAGAGTTATAAAATGTAAAATATAATTTTTTTTTCTAATTCCCAATATAGCTGCCCGTATTTGTGCGTGTTTGCGCGGGTGTGCCCATAGCTTAGCTAGAGTTAGCAATGTCGACATTGAAGAGCATAATAACAAATGTTTATACAAATCAATCCAAATAGCAATAGCGTAGTGGTAGAGCCTTCACACAAAGAGATGCGGCATTCCCGGTTTGAGTCCCACCACTCCCCTCTCTATTTTATGTTTTAAATTAGTATATGAAATAATTCCTGACATATATATGACTAAAATATTACTAAAAAGCATTGAAATGGCCTATGTATCAGTGAACAAAATGTATATATAGAAATGTAAGAAGGATCTTGACATATAAATGCCTGTAGCTAAGCAGCGCTTTACCCAGTGCAATCTAGTTGCCCACAGCTAAGCAGCACTTTACCCAGTGCAATCTAGTTGCCCACATCTAAGCAGCACTTTACTCAGCGCAATCTAGTTGCCCACAGCTAAGCAGCACTTTACCCAGCGCAATATAGTTGCCCACAGGTAAGCAGTGCTTTACCCAGTGCAATATAGTTTCCCACAGCTAAGCAGCACTTTACCCAGCGCAATAAGTTTGCGCGGAGCTGCGCACCATGCTAACCAGTGCACCATAGGGCAACGTGGAGCAACGTCGGGCAATGTCGGGCAACGTGGAGCAACGTGGAGCAACGTTGAGCAAAATTGCCTAAACACAGCCACACCCCCTAGCCTGTCTGGACAGTAGTAAAATAAAATGCAATGACAAGTTTCGAACCCGGGACACTGTGCACCATAATCAAAGTACTGAACCACTAAGCCATGACAGTTTAGGATAAACATCCACTGTTAACATACATATACTTATAATTGGTAGATTAACCATTGCTAATCAGGTCTGCAGTCAGCCGAGAATATTCAAAAACGGCCAATCACAAAAAAGTGCAGGAAATGCAGCATATTTAAGCTCCATAGGCGGGAATACTCACCATAACTGATGGTAGCTCCCATCTGCAGTTAGAATGTCTGGTGCTGGAGACGGTACTCGCTTTTGAGCGCAATGCTGGGGCATCGAGGAGTCAAAATACATGGTTTGGCTCCTAGTCCATCGTCATGAGTCTCGACTCCTGCAGGGCCAGTTCCAAGGGATGGAGTATAAGGCAGAGGCTTGGAACCGGTTGGCTCATGATCTCACCAGTGCCACAGGCATCCCTCGGAATGGTGAGCAGGTTCGGCACCACCATGCAGATCTGAAGAGACGGAAGCAGGACTGACTGAATCAATGGATCCAGGAGGCCCGTCATATGCAAGATGCCCTACTACTGAGTAGGTAGCCATGGAATGCAGTATGTAAGACATGCTAATATAGGCTAAATAATGGACAGGTATGTCTCAATATCCCTTCATTTACTTCACAGCTGCAGGTGTCTGTGCTGCGAATCAGCAAGCCTATGCAGATAGGCTGCTAAGGCTGAGCCACCAGGCAGGTTAGTAATTATTCTGCATGTATTGTTATATAATATATGTGAGATAGCATGAAAAAAGTGCTGTAGCCCAATAATACAGCTATAACATGCCCTGAATAATTTCTCTGTATGTACTGTTATATAACATAAGTCATAGTGCCAGAAATAGAGTGTAGTAACCCATTAATAAAGGTAAAATAAGTCTGGAATACTATCTCTGCATGTACTGTCATATAAAATAAGTGAGTGAGCCTGAAAAAGAGTGTTGTAACCTATTAATAAAGGTATAATATGTCTTGAATAGGTCTTCCATATACACTGTAATATCAAATAAAGGAGAGAGCCTGTAGAAAAGAGAGTTTAATGTAATTAATAAAGGTATAATACTTGGAGGGTGTCTGTGTCACTTACTTTGAAATGTTGTACCCTCGCATTAAATAAATAGTACTGTTGTATTAAGTGCTGTCAACCCACAGTTGTGCAGTCCCATATAAAGTGGATGAAGGAAGTGCCAGTAGCTGTGAAGCATATATACAGTCCTCAACAGTCGGTAAATGGTTATCATGCATAGGTAAATCTGGCACACGAGTAGCTTGTCTAGGTGTTCCCCAGAAATGTGAGTGTACTACATGAAATGTAGGGTTCTGTAGAAATTTAACTGAAAATGTCACGTGAACACATCCAGATATGTAGATACATAAATATAAAAATAAAATATAACTATGTAGCAGTAACATCTGCATCTTGGACAGTTAGTATGTCAGATATAGGTCAGGTATATAATGAACTAGCCAAACCCATTACACAACCTAATGCATGTTGCCTAGTGTAATAATACATGTAGGGGATATACACCTGCAGTCAATAGGAATGTAGTGTAGACTAAATTACTTATAAGATGTTAATGGAGGTTTCTTTTTACACCCTACTGTATGTGCATAAACAATGCAATTTCACACCTCAATGGGCATGTCTAATCTCAAAACATTTGTTGGGACATATGTCCTACTGTTTTATAAAAATCTGCATTTTCTTTGATGCATGTGCCCTGTTCAAACACCACAATCTTGGTGGCCTGTTGCCACCAATCATCGATGCATGCTGTTGAAATGTCCACTGTTGTTCAATATATGCATGTGTTATGCTTGCTGTTCAACTGTTGGAACCCTTGTGTGTTGGGTTAATGGGAATATTACTGCATGCTGTTACAACTAATTTGGAATGCTGTTGTTTCTGTTGTAATTAAACACACCTAATCACAGAACGTATGGGAAGGCTGGTCCCAGCAGACCCACCTGTCCCTCCTCAGCTGGTGAATGCACATGGCACCAGTAGGTCCAGTGACCAGCCCGGGCTACCCTCCTCCATTGGTCCTCTGCCACCTTCGGGTGGATGCACTGCAGGTGATAGGGCTCATCCCCCCCTGCAAGCATGGGTGGAGAAGGGCCACCTGTCACCCTCCGAAGGGTCTGGGTTGTGGTGCATAGGGAGATCCAGCGTTTAGTTGCTGATCCCCTACGCCAGCTCGAGGCGAGTGTGGTCCAACTCTGAGCCTGCCCCTCCTATGCAGCCCCCAGCACAGCCACCCTCGGGGCTGTGAAGGTGCAGTGGTGACTGCCCATGGGTGGGGATCTCAGTCCCACTGTTACCATCTGTGGGCTCATGGGCTTGCGATTTCCAAACATCGTCCTCGTCAATTGTGTTCACCCACCCCATGTGTCATACTCCGCTCCTGTATGCATCTCGTTTGTCTTGTCTGTTTACCTCCCCAACCTACCTCCCCAAATATACCTACTTCCTTTAGCTCACATTCCACCATTCCACTCTCACCTGAAAAAAAAAAAAAAAAAAAAAAGGGCAATCTGTCCCCACAAAAAAATTACGCCCCATACATAGCTGCCCATTTCGCACACGTGTTCACTGGACATGCAAACTGATAATTAGAATTGGCAGTACAACATACTTTGTTGTCCTCACCCCTCTCTCAGGGGTGGAAGGTTTCAAATTTCACTCCAAATTTGTAACATATGCACAGCTGTTGCTGGTAAAGAAATGGGCAGCTACAGACGTTCCCTACACCCGTCCTGCACATCCCGAGCTGGTTTCCCCACTGTTTTTCCCTCTTTGTGTCCCCTTTTTCACCACTTTCTTATCTCCCCATTTTCTTTTCTTTCAAAGAAATTAGCGCGGGGGTTAGCGGGAGAAAGCACTTTTAAGCAGTATTTAGCAGGTTTGTGTGAGTGTGCGCATGTGTGCGCTAAGCGTCGTGCAAACTCATGCAAACCTGCTTAAAATTGTCTTAATCACTCTGTATGTCAGGTCCCTTGTTCTGTTCAGTAAAACACCTCTGTCAGTCTCGAACCCCAGACCTTAGACACACTTGACTGCATGAAGTACCACTAAGCCACAGCAGATATACAATAACTTGGTGCTGAAATAAATATATCATGCAAAACAATGAGTGAATGTCAAGGAAAAATAGGAAGGCCATAACACAAAGCTTGTTCTGTGGATCTTTAACAGCAATTGTTGTGGAATTGCATTACATGACCGTGATAAGAGATGCAGCCATTCTAGCAGCAAATAATGTTATTGAGGAACTTTACAACCCCTACACAGTATCATAGCAGGACTAACACTGGCATATCTGATTAGGGCAGAGGCCATACTTCCTGATTGTGAAACATATTTTGGCTGTGTCCCTCTGAATCCCTCTGAAAAGTACTGACATTAGTCAGAGAGGTGTTGTATTACACAATGAATAATCACAATAATAATAGTAGACACCGCTTGTACATCATAAAAGGAGTACTAATCCATATGCACTGCTTCACTCAAGTCTACACTTACTGTCTCTATTAGTTGGAAGGTGTACCTCACTTTTAACTACCTATCCCTGACTACAAGAAAATATGTATCTGAGTGTTTCATAGGCCTGTCAGAGGCACAAACACACAGGCATATCAGCTCATCTGCTGTTACACACTCTGCAAATAGCTTTGTGAGGACTTCCACAAGCATACCCTTATTTAGGAGTACAACACTTAAATACCAAAGGATCTAGCCATGTACTGGTAGCAACTGACTGTAACAATGCCATTGTACCAGTGCCGAAAACACCTGTGGGTTGCACAGACAAAGAATAACAGGCTAACATCTGGCTACCATCTGGATAGGTTCACAGTTGGGAACTATGCAGACAGACCACCTGCCTTGATAAACCAACAGGTACACACCAACCCATTAAGTCCAGTAAGATAACACTCACACAATAAGACGCAATGCTCTCGGTATGTCTGCAACCCCCCCCCCCCATATTTTAAATATACGTGTGTTTAGGGTCAACCAAGGATGTAGGTAGATATACTCAGTAGTGGAATTGTCCAGTTTACCTGAGACTCCTGTGCTAATGTCAACAATAAAAATACACAAACCCTGCAGAAGTGAGTACATAAATATGCACAGTATAACAGTCCACAAACAGTTCATGTATCAAAAGAATACTTCTCAATAACTACTTTTGAATGGCAATCAATTACATAAGTAGAAAATAAACTACATACTCACATATATCTTGTCTAAGCATTTGTAGGGGTGAGTTAAACTCTACACTGATAGCTCTGTACTGGAAGTGGCAACAGTCAGGTCTGAGTACAACATGTACATCACTGTCTACACCTCTAGCTTCAGATATAAGAAGTATACCGACCTTCTGACTTAAACAACAGTGTCCACAGCAAACAAGCATGGGCCCCACTCTGGAAATCTGAAAGGGCTATGCCTACAAAACTTAGCAATTTATGGCATTGGGTTGCTATGACAGTGAGTACTGCAATCACCACACAGCAGGCTGTATGCATTTACCAAATGCTGGGCACCAATTGGTGCAGTGGTAATCACATGCACATGTGCAGATACCTATAAAAGCAGAATGTACTTGCTATCCCCACATGCAATCATTACATTGCACATGATAAAGCTTCACAGAACTTGTGGATGAGTAAATACTACTTATTACTTAATAACACAAAAGTATAATTAATTAAAAATACTCGAGTGAATCAGCAACCAAATATATTAATTAAGTAAAAAAAAAAAAACTTAATTAATAAGCAAAAGGAATTAAGTAGAAGCAAACTCTACTTAGGTAACACCAAAAACAAAAAAAATTGTCAAAAAAAAAAAAAAACAGATGGACCTGAAAGTGACAAACAGGTATGTGACAGAAATGTGATTACCGGCAAGTAGTAGATGTTTATGAAGAGTACTGTAAATACTTTGAAACATGCATATATGGCAGCAGTAGGTATGTATGCACTGATGCCATGCATGACTACTGCCATGGACAAATTAGTGTGTAGCTGTGTGCAGTGGGACATAACTGTGACATATGTAGCTCAGCATTTAATGTCAAACATCCAATCATGTCATCTATGTTCTGTACAGTACCGTGTATAATGGCTGTCTGGGGGAGTAGTGCAAACAGCTATATAAACATAGATGTGACAGAGTAACACATGCATGATAGTCATATAATGTGTAGCTTAGCAATGGCAACTGCTGTACCAGGCTAGTATAGTAATGTAGCATTAGCAGCTATAAATACTCCCTATAATATTACTGTCATACACACGTGACAACTGTTGATGTTGTAGCAAGGCCCAACAGGTCATCCATGAGGACTACAAACGTACAACAGTGTGTACCTTGTGTGTGTATGGCACACACATATGTAGAGATATTTATGTGTCAGATATATTAGCATGTTAACATGTGCATAGAGCAAGGTACATACTGCAACTGTTTGTGAAGGGTGGACATATATATGTTGGTAAAGGTTGTTATGTGCATATTTTCATGTAGGTTGTAGTGTGTGGCAAACAAGGCAGCATACAGTGCTGGTATATGATGTGGTGTTTAAACGCTGTGGGTATGATTTGCTAAGTTTATAGTCTTCTAGACAGGGAGTCTTGCTAAAGATACATGGCCTGAGAATACCCTCAATGCATTCTGCACAAGCCTGTGCAAAATTATTACATAACTGTATCTCTCACAACCCTTGCATAATTGATATTCCCACCATGAAAGGTGGACTGTATATGTGCCTACATGTAAATCTATATGTACACCAATGGATGTTTATATGTATGCTCAAGCTCAATGTTGTAAATGTATTGCCATCCATTTTGTTAAAAACCCTGTACCCATGAACTACCACATAGGTGGTAGTCTACTCAACACCAAAAGTGTGATAAGAAACCATGGGACACAGGTGGACAGTAGTGTCCCTTTTGTTAATCACAATGCCACACTAGTCATGTAAACTACATTATGTTACTAAATCTTCTCAGAGTGAAACTTATCCCTGTGGCCATTGCCACATGTGTCCTTATATTTCGAAGAAGCTGTTTTTTAAACATCCAGAAGGCTTATATTTGTTCACGCCAACCAGTTACTCTACTTGTGACAGTACCAACCTCATATACCTTGCAACCTGTGAAGACTGTGATGCATTTTACGTAGGTCTAACTAAGAGGAGACTAAGAGACAGGGTATACAATCACCTTTATGACATTAAAAAAGGAAGTGAGCAAAATGCGTTAGCGAAGCATATACGAGATCATATAACACATAGCTTCAGTTTCAAAGTTTTACAATTGGTTGCTCAAAATCCTAGAGGAGGTGATAATGTTAATTATCTGGCTTGTATTGAACTCAAATGGATATTCACTTTAAAAGCACACATTAGTCCTGGCATTAATCAGTTTGTTTCTATCAAACCAATATTGAATAATAGGAAATTATGATCTAAATTTATATAAATGTATAGTTTTTATGATTTTACATATATTTATATTTAGATAATTATAATTTTTTTATATTCACATCAAACAATGTAAGTCTTTAATGAGGTATCTCTATATATCTTTATTTATTTATTTAATTCATTAATTATTATTAATATTTTTTTATACATAATATTTATACATTATATATGGTTTACATTTGATAAATATGTCATCATATCTCAAGAAAATTCTTAATAAGTTTTTTACATAATTACAGCAGTGAATAACATGAATTACATGTTGGTGCACTTTATTCACTTCTATAAAGGAATGTATTTTTATATTTCTATATTTATATTTTTATCATTATATTTTTTCATTGAGGCTTCTTTACTGACTGTTTTAAAATTCTTGAATCCAGTTAAAATTTTTGTTTTTTAAATTTTTGGTTTTTCATCTGCTTAAATGTTATTGAATTTTATGCCATATATTTCAATGGGTGATTTAGGTTACATAAAAAACAGATACATGTTATTACTTTTTTAAATGATGGTTCTAATGACATTTTTCACATGACCCCTTGGTGAGTCTATGATTATTATATTATATATATTTTCGTTTTTATTTTTTATTCTTAAATGTCCTTGAAAGGTTTTATGAATAACATTACGAATACTATGACTTTGAACTGCATTAATATCTTTATTCGCCATCATTTTGTTTCACAGACTTACTTATTTTATTTTGTCTATGTGTAGAGTTATGTATTTCGCACAAATTTGCATGGATTGTCTTCAAAATGGTTAATCATTGTTTAAACAATATGAGCACTTTAAGTATTTTAAGCATCTCATATGCTTAATTATTCATTAAATTAGTTAATTGATTAATTAACTACTTCATTGTTTGGCTTTCCCGCCTAAAGTTTTGTATGAAATAAATGTTTTTTCCATCTGTAATTAAATCTGAAGAAGCGTAGTTATCCTACGCGAAAGCGCTCATTTTTGGTTCATTAATAAAAGACGTTTTATGCTACAACGGAGGTTCTTTTTATATGTTACAACGGAGGTCGTTTTTGTGGTGATTCCTTCTGTATCTGCTGTCATAGTCATGTAAACTGTGTACGGTCCACATGTCATCACAAAAGGTGTGTCATACATGGAATGAGAGGTCAGTGTTCCACTCTACTCATCAGTCATAAAACCCATTATAGAGTACAATGGGCCTTTTGGTATGTACCTCAGAAGACATCTACAGCAACTGTAGATGCCAGGCACAAACACCACAAAGAGTATTACCAGACTCAAACAGACTGTCTTCCAAAACCACAGCTACACTGTGTCGCATACCCACACCCAAAGCCAACCTCTGCCTAACATACAAAGCTATGCCAAACCCACAGGTGTTGGACATGCTCCATGTCAACAGATCAAAATCCATACAAGCTACACATTGTACTGATCTAAACCTTGTAATGTCAAAAAGCAGAACATGCTGTAGTGGTACATTCTCATCTTAGACACATACCATACCCTGGAACTAACTACCTATCAATAGCAGAGAAAGGTCCTCATTAGCAGTCGTCATGAATAATCATGATGAATGGATGTGACATAGGAAATACAACCTGGGAATCACCTCTGTGGCTCTGCATGACAGGGGCACATGAACTTAAATTACATGGGTGTTGAAGGGCAGGGTACCATATGGCTAGGCTTCTATAGGCCCTACTCCTAATAGCCTATGAGCTACCTATGACCTGATACACACACACATGTACATGTTGCATTAATTGCTATGTGAGGTTGACTGAGTGTGATGGTGAATGTGTAGGTGAATGTGTCAACGTTGGGTATATGTGTGATAGCCTAGTGGGTAAATGTTTATATCATGGTATTATGTGTTCTAGCTCTGATCCCCGCAAAAGATATGTATGCTATTGCTAGGCAGCAAAAGCAGTATGGTATACGGTGTGACATAGTCCCATGGTGTTGACTGGAGTGTGCCATTGTAGGCTAAAGCAGTACATGTATGCTCATTGATTGTTAACACTAGTGAATACAAATCCCTTATGAACTGTAGTACTACCTGAAGCTGTAGGCCTAAACAGCACAGTATGGTGTATATCCACATTGCTTTGAAACACTGTTTTGTTAGTTACCTGTAGTCCCCACACATTACATACCTCAGGCATAAGGTTTTGTAAGTGCTGACAGACAGTACTGTATGGTACACAGGTAAATCTCATCTGGGTTGCCATACCTTTGTGTCTTGTACATATGTCTGATGTGCGTGTGGGTATGCCTGTAACATGGCCTGGGTCGTATGTGTGTCACAGGATATAAGTGCATATCTAGCAACATGTATAGTGTAGTACAGCAGTATGCCACCTATATTGATGAATGTGCACATATGTTACTTAGGGGTTTGTTATCAACAAGTAGTGTGGTGTACTGGTAGTACTGTAACTGTACTTTACAATCATTTCGATGAATGACAAATTTCTGTATGCATTAGCTTCATATATACCTCCTGTGGCTAGGTGGTGCATTGTGTCACATACAGTGTGCCATGTGCTGGTGTATAGTCTTACATACTGGTTTCACTTTGTTGCTGTGCAGAACATGGTTTAATATATAGAACGTGCCAGGCACTGTCAGGCAGTTGTGGGCTGAGCACTGATGTGTGGTATTGAAAGTGTGTATCTACTGACAGTCAATAGGTTGCTATATATGGCATTTCATTGATATCTGTACTTTAGAATGCTAAGTGTGCCACAAGACTTGCTCACAATAATTGTTTTATTTTCTTCCAGGGACATGTTTCATCATCGCAACCTTGCCGATTCCCCTGAAGAGGAGGAATTAATCATATCCACCCTATTACAACATCACACGCTGCTGTTGTCCAGAACCAGCCAGGACCAGCATGAGTGCACTGCACTGTGGCAGGATGTTGTCCATCGGGTTAATGATGTAGGCATGCATAACCGGACTTATGAGCAAGTACGCCATCACTGCAGTGATTTAATCAGACATGTCCGGCAGCATGTCCCTGATGTCCGCAGACAACAGCTTGCCACAGGTGGTGGTGCAGCATCACATCCGCCCCTCACCAGAGTGGAAGAGCTGCTCCTCAGCATGGTGGCTCCTGGCCAACCACTACAACAAACATGTGTCATCATGGAGGCCGAAGTCACCCAGCAAGTTGACTCAGAGCGTGCAGGTCACATGCCATATCTGTAGACTACTGTCAGCTCAGTTGTTAGAACATGCATATGTCAGATGTGTACTGATAAATTTGGAAGATGTGGAGCCCGGTGTTGTGCAATACTGATAATTTTGAACATAATCTGTATGCCTGTGACTGTCAACCGTTGACCGTTGTACTACTGTAAAATTGCAAAGTCACAGCAGCAATGCCACAGTTGTTGACACTGACAAACTGTCTCATAACCTTGTAGATCTCTCTGGTGTGACAGCAAGACAGCAGACCCATGCTGGTAAGTGTTCTACATTTCATATGGCAAATAACATGTGCATGTCATAGGTGGGTTTTAGGCCATATACACATGTACAACACCTACACATAATTCATGCTCTGCAAGTTTTCTATGGGACTATGCACATCCCAGCAGCATGAGTGGCTGCCTCAAACACATGCTATACACAGAGCATCCCAAACAATTGTGGTACACTGTAGTGGACATTGTATAGGCAGAGTCAATACACATGCACACAACATACACCACCTTGTCATATGCAGTAAGTGTCAGTATGATACACATGGCGTATGTAGACACCTGCTGTAAGGTCAGACTCCAGTATCCCAAATGTCATCCACACAGCACACATACTATACCTGAGGGGTAGAGACCTACAATGGGGCAGTGCAAAACTCTTCAACAAACAAGACATTCATGTCAGGCAATGCTCCCTATTGAACACCTTACATACCCATGTAGCAACTGCCTGTGAAATGGTTAATGTAGCCACAATGCTGCAGTTCAGGTACAGCAGGATAGTTGCCAGTGTGGCACACATTACTGGCCTTGAGTGACTATATGATGCTGCCTGATGATGGCTCATGGTACTACACTACATCCAGTTACAGTAACAACAGTACAACACATACCATTCATTGCTATACACCTGACAGTTGTGTGCATCCAGCCGTTGTATGTATACCTGTGAGTGATGGTGCACAAGACATTGAAAAGCATTTAATACTTGCACAACAATGTTGTGTCCATGTACACATTGTGTTCCAGGGTGAGGCCAATCATTGAACAACACACATGCATCAAACACATGTAA
This sequence comes from Protopterus annectens, assembly GCF_019279795.1. Lineage (NCBI taxonomy): Eukaryota > Metazoa > Chordata > Ceratodontiformes > Protopteridae > Protopterus > Protopterus annectens. The sequence goes on along the minus strand of NC_056732.1, from coordinate 995,316,100 downwards.
ACTGTTATTAACAAGGACTCTCTACACTTGCACTGCATGCTGTTGAGCAACACACATCTTATACATGTGATAGGGCTCTTTGGCTTGTGATACTGTACTCCACCATAAACCACTAATGGGTATGTTCTGGATTGGTGTGTGTGTGTGTGTGTGTGTGTGTGTGTGTGTGTGTGTGTGTGTGTGTGTGTGTGTGTGTGTGTGTGTGTGTGTGTGTGTGTGCGTGTCTACTTTAGTGAGTAGTGTATTTGTGTTCACATGTGCATGTGTGCATGTTTTCATGTGTTCATGTGTGCATGTGTGCATGTGTACATGTGTGCATGTGTTCATGTGTTCAAGTGTGCATGTGTTCATGTGTGCATGTGTGCATGGGTGCATGTGTGCATGTGTGCATGTGTGCTAACATCATGTACAGATTGTAAAGTGTGTTTCCTGTCTCCCTCTTACAGGTGCTGAGGTTGTGTTGGTTGAGTGCAGCAGGGAACCTGAAGACACTGCCACAAATAGTGGAGATGATGAAACATGTGTTGTGGCACAGGCAGGTTTGACAGGGTCCATCGTTGTTCTGCCAATCAACAGTACACAGCTTTCCACATCATCTATGTGCACATTCATACTGCCAATACATCCCTCATCACCAATAGCCTTAGCTGAGGGACAACATACAGTAGGCATTGACCAGGATAGTGTGGTATCTATGGCACATGCAACCCCTCACAGCAGCCATACCCAGATTCCTGGAATGGTACTACATAGGTGGATGTCCAGGGGTTCTTGTGGGAGCACTGCTGGTCGTAATGCCCCTGGCAGACGTGCCCCCACAGGTCTTACAACCTCAGGTATGTTCCGGGCTGTAATGCAGGCACAGGCACATAGGGAACGGTACACCAGGCAGGGAATGAGGGCACAGAGGGCCTATAACACCGCTATTAATGACAGTATCCGTGACCTTGCAGGTGCAGTGCTTCACTACACCGAGGTCATTGATAGACATTGGGGGGAGACATTAGATGTCCTCTGTAATGTAATGTCCATGTGCCAGGACAGTGCAGGATGGCCGAGATGTCAACGTGGACGTATGCCAGCAACATCATCAGCTGGCAGTCATCGCAGATGACACACAAGTCACAGCTGCTCCCGTAGTGGCAGTACCAGCCCCAGCAATGTTGGAGCAGGGCTGTCAATAAACCGTCATAGAAGACCACGTGCACATGGCTCTGGCCAGTCCCAGCAGGGACATGGGTGCAGTCAACATCCCTCTGCCTCTGATGATAGCACCCAGTCTGGCTTAGTACCCGATACTGTCCGTTGCACCCCTGCCAGGCACAGGTACTGTGTCTGTGGCCAGAGATGGTGATCTGTACAGCCTGGCAGGTACAGTCTGTGGCTGTCCCACAACCTCCCGTATATGGCAGCCACATGGTGGAACTGTGTGCATGCAGACACACACACATAATCCAAACACCTAGGGCTAACACATACACACACACATTATATCAGCATTGACCCATGCTGTACTGTTGTCCCTCACACTCACACACACACACACACACACACACACACACACACACACACACACACACACACACACACACACACACACACACACACACACACACACATACATGTCGATTGGATGGGTCAGTGTCGGGCTCTGGCAAACCAACAACACACCCTGTGCATATAATGAAACTGTGCCACCTCCTGTCATCTGTAACATTGATGCAGAAACAGACTAACATGGTGCTGATGCAAAGGGTGACTTTATAACAGTGTAGCAATGTTAGCATGTTGTCAACAGTACAGTGTAATGATATCCCTGTAGGTATATCTGAGCAGGCATGATGCATTAAAGCTATGATTATCAATGTAGTATTGTTTACAACAGTGTTAATTCCAACAATGTATTGTCCACCCATGTGCCACTTGGTTGATGTGTGTAGTTTTGGCAGCATGTGTTGGTGAGTGGACAGTACGTGTGAGATGTGTGCATTACAGATTTGCAGGTGTACATTTTTGAACATGGTGGAGGTGCACTGTCTGCATGTATGTGCATAGTGGACACATGGGAAGGGTGACATGCCCTGTATTACACAGTGTCAAGACTTCATTGTTTCTATTGGTGGCCAGTATGCATTTTGATACACATATGTTTTAACTTGGGTACACATGTTTGTATGACATGATTTGACACTATGCTGTGGGTGATACTGTTACTATCTGTCATTGGTTTGCATTCTGGTAGTGTACACAACCTCAACAGCCTGACTATAACCAATCATTAGATGATGTCTTGACAATTGACACACAGATGTAGGTAACTCAGTAGCATTTGGATCTGTCCGGTACTATACTATACCAGTAACCAGTGGTATTGACCGCCAGCCATTCCTGGGACCACTTCTGTTTGGCATATAGCCCTCTTAGGTACAAGCAAACACACTAGGGATATGTCCGTCCACATCTGGAAATGCATACAGTGGCCTACAATGCATTCTCCGGATGAGACACTTATCCTCCACAAGGGTATCATACAGACAGATACCTGTTGTCCAACCCATGCTGTAAAGCTGTAAGCCAAATATAGCATGGTCATCCACATTTATTAAACATTGTATCCTGACAGTACCACATAGGTAGTAGCCCCAAACATGTAGAACGGGTACAGATGTGTACATACGACCAAGTGTTATGTCATCTGTCATTTGGTATTCACATTTCCATAGGTATTCTGAAGTCCCCCAGTGTATCACATAACCAATAAGGGGTCTGTATGCATATCCACAAAGTTGTTGTACACCTATAATGAATGTCCATTATTGACAGACTTTGTTGTGTTTGAACATGTCTGAAATATACCCAAGGCATGAACCCTCACTCACACTATTCTATAGAAACTGTCATGGGTGTGTGTGACACAGATGACCTAGGCCACAGATCACTACAGTGGCTGGCCTTGTCACAATCATACATATGTGAATGAAGGTCTGAGAAGCAGCAGCACAATCTGTCATAGGTAACAGATGTATTCATGTAGAAAGCAGGCTTCACACCTATGAACTAATTGAGGTCACATGTACATATATGTATTTGCCACACAGATACCAGAAGTGTGCAATGCACATAGTGTTGTTATACTGATATGCCATACAGTAGTAAAAGATAAACACACAGCACATTGACCAACAGTATTATACACACACACACTCAGCAATTGCAGGATTCAACCCCCTACCTAGCTTATGATCCTAGAGAGATACGCATTAACATGATGCACTATATGCGTTACTGGGAGTCTTTGTTTCCACTGCTATATTTGTAGGATGCTGACATCATCAGACTTGCCAAACAGGAATGTAACACTTTTAAGGAGTTTTCCTAGTCTCCAAAGAGGGAAATACTCTCAAAGGAAATCACACAGAATCATACACACACCCCCACACACTCAGCAATTGTAGGATTCAAACCCCTACTATGTTATGATACTAGAGAGGTACGCATTAACATGATGCACTATATGGTTTACTGGAAGGTTTCATTTCCACTGCTATATTTGTGGGATGCTGACATCATCAGACTAGACATGGTACTGTGTGTGCACTTAGTTTTATGCAATCCCAGGACTGAGACATGGGGGACAGTAGGTGTTGCAGCTTGAACAGGACTCCACAATTCTTACCTTGTGTGATCGATCTGTGGCACAGTTGCCAATCCATCTGATGACAATACATATTTCTGCACAGGTAGTTTATTTTGTGGATACAACATGTGTCTGGGATGTTGGAAAAGGCCTATTCAAGGTGTATGTGGGACATGTGTAGCTCATTTAATTGATGTATGTCCTGGATGGCTGCCTTGCAAAAAGTCTAGCAGGTTTGGGAAACAAGATCTGCCCATGAACAGTCCAAAGTTGGTGGGGTTGTGTGTTTATAAGCTTCCAATAGCTCTGTTTCTGACTTCAATCATGATGGACTCCATGGCCTTGCAGATCAGACTTCATCGGCTTATAAGACTATAGTTCCCATGGTCTGTTGTGCACCAACACTTGTGTAGTGTACCAGATGCTGCTGTAACCCATTCAACAGTTTCATATCCTGTAGAGAGGGTGAGGCTCAACAGACTGTTCAGGTGCAGGGTGTGTTTGTTCTGCAGTTCACTTATGACACATATAGGGGCACAATGTAATCCAACTGATGCCATGTTTTCAGCTTTGGAAGGAGCTGTTTACCCATTTTACATGTGATATATCCTGGTATGATGAGTGGGCCTTCTGTCAGTGGGAGGTGGGTATGTATGTATGGGCCTGTCTGACAGGATGTTGGCATTGTCAGTCATTTACAGTTGGCCCTGACTCAGGACATATATGAGTGTACATTGCTATTTATGACATAGCTGAAGGAAGTGTCATAGTTCTGTATGGACTCCTTCTCAGATAATCTTTCCATGACCTGGATTGGATAGTGTTTGGACTGCACATTGTTTATTGATGATACTGATTTTGTGTTTTTTTTCTTTTTCTTTGCTTTTCAACTTTCTATGACCAACCTAATTGTTTGTAGTACATATTTGATTATGACAGGGTTCCAATATATTATATACGTGTCTGTTGTCATATCACTGTGTGCACAAGTCAGGATTGGTGAATTGTGAGAGGTGCCTGGGTTAACACATGCAACTGCCTGATATGTGTGGCCCACTGCTGGACTCAGACATGGTCTAAGTGTGTGAGCATGCCCGGTTTGGACTTTCAGTATGTTGTTGGCTGACATTTGCCTCATTTATTCAAAGCATGCCCAGTGTGAACTTTCAGTATGTTGCTGTGTGAAGTCCACTACATTTATTGGCGTGTGTGAACATGCCCAATATTAACATTTATACTATATGTGTGTTGTAAATCAAGTTGCATTTTTACTGCAGGGCTCACCTTTGTGTCATAACTCTACAGGGATTATGCTGTGCCTGCGGGGTTTCCAGGAGACACTTTGCATAGACTTATCAACATTTCTTCATACAGGCTGCCCAGTGAAATACTGTTATGGTTTAGTGGTTCAGTACTGTGACTATAGCGCACAGTATCCTGGGTTCAAGGACTGTCACTGCTTCATATTTTCATACTGACCAGCCTGCTTAAGGAACAGTAAAGCAAATATGACAATGTTTACCTGCTTTTGCTCAACTATGCCCAACTTTGACCAAACATGCACAACATTGCTTAACGTTAACCAACATTGATGAACGCTGCCCAATATTGCTCAACATTGCCCAAAGTTGTGCTACTTAGTGTGTGCAATTTTGTTTACATATACTAAATAGTGGTTAAAGCTGTTTAGCACTGCTTTATATTGCTTAAAACATGGCAATCATGCCTCAGGTGGTGCTGCAGGGCTGCCTATGTCAGATGCACATATTACACTCCCTATACATGTTTGAAAACAGGTAGTGTCAAGTTGGGCATCCCTTTTACTATATGTGCAAGTCAGAGAGAGGTATAATTTCCAGGGTTCCTACTGAGCCAGTGTATATGCTATGCATTGCCTCTTTGCCAAGACCAAGGCATACTGGGCACGCCTCTTTCTGCCTACTGGGGCCAGCACAGGTTGTTCCTCCTCCGAGTCATGCTCTGCCTGTGATGGCCTTGGCAATGGTGGGGGGCTGTTTGGCCTAGCCCTATGCTGCTCCTGCTGCAGCTGGTTTCGCAGGATCATATTATGTAGCATAGCACATACCATGACAATTTGGGTACATGTAGTTGGTGAGTACTGCAAGGCTCCACCAGATGTGTCCAGGCACTGGAACCGTGACTTGAGCAGCCCAAACACATGCTCGATTACATTTCATGTTTGTGCGTGTGCCTCATTATGGCATTCCTGTTCTGGTGTGTGTGCATTTCTGATGGGTGTCATCAGCCACGGCTCCAGTGCATATCCAGCATCCCTCACTAGGTGACCATGAGGGATGTCCCCATTGGCAAATGTCTGGTATAGCTGTGTCAGATGCCAGATATGGGAATCATGGTAGCTTCCAGTGCAGCCAGCACACACATTCATTATTATGTCCTGGGCATCACACATGACCTGGCAGTTGATGGAGGGAAAACTCTTGTGGTTAAAGTAGACCCTACTCCGCTCACCAGCTGGTGCTTTCATGCGTATGTGCGTGCAGTCTATTGCACCCACTACCTCAGGGTATTCTGCTATTTGCTGGAAAAGACGCATATTGCTGGCCAATACCTCATGGGAATTGGGGAAATATACATGATCACCGACATGTGCTAACATGGCATTCAGGAACTGGTGCAGTACCCTGGCTGCTGATGCCTGTGAAATCCCCATCATATCACCAGTTGGTCTCTGGAAGGTACCTGTTGCTAGTATTCTTAGGCCAACACATACCTTGGTTTCCACTGGAATGGGTTCCACTCTGTTGGTTCTGTGTGTGAGGCGTGGCCTGCACAGCTCAACAATTTGCTGCATGAGGTCTCTGCCCACTCTATAGCGCTCCACTATCTCCAGCTCATGTAGCCCCTGGTAGGTTACCCTGGGCCTGTACACTCTTCTCCGTCTCCTCACTGTGGGTTGCTCAGCAGCATTCACATTGTCACCACCCTCAGCATGTTGCATATGTCGCCTTATAACAGCAATGGCAGCCCCTAACATTTCTTTGTCTCAGTAAAGCTTTTTCAGTTTTCACTTCTATTAACTTACTGCAGTGTTGCAGTGTCTCTGAGGAAACATAGTGGAAAGTTATTTGCAGAGTTTTAAGTGCTGGGCTGGGCTGGGCTAGTGTACAGCCTGTGTAACAGGCTGATTATGATTTGTTTCACCTGCTAGCTCTGCTACTTCTCCTTGGTTAACTTCCTACTATTTGTTGTGCTTCCTTTTCCCTTTCTGTTTCCACAGGGGGCAGCGCCGTGCAAAAAGCGCAAACACATGCACACCAGCTCACATGCGCGCGCACATGCTTACATGGCCTAACACTTGCTGACTCCAACTTAAACGCGTGCACACAGGTGCAAATGTGCTTACACAGATTTCAACAACCTTACACTTGCTTACTCCGGCTTAAACGCACACACTCGGTCGCTCACGCACGCACACAGTCTTACTCAGTTTTACAGGTGCTCACACACGCGCATACACGTTGCAGGCACTTCTACAAGAAACTTTAGTGTTGTCCATGGCATACACCTTCAATTTCTTGCCTTTAACTAGGATACCTGTTGACACGCCTCTTCCAGTGATGGGTAACTGACAGCAAACACATGCCACTCTGCTCCAATGAGCTTACATTCTTTCATACATACCCCCCTCATGATGTCACTTATCTTCTACTCTGATACTCCCCTTATCCTACTCTTACACTCCATGGACTTTGCTCATATGCCATGTGAAATTGGGATTCACTATCCTTACCCTCATTTGCATAGGATTGCCTACTAATGCTTGGTTACATCTCTTAGACTGAGCCTCCCCCCTTAGCAACCTCTACTCAGTAGCCATGTTGTCTTCAGCCTGCCATTCACTTGCATGGCAGATGTATATTTATAATAAAATGCCTATTTTTGGCTTTTATTTTTTTTTGGGGGGGGGGGTTTACAGCGCAGCACTTTTGCACAACGCTGTGCTACGCTTAAACTTTGGAGATCGAGGTAAAAAAAAAATATATTAATTTTTTTTTTGCAATGGGTAGAATTGCCAATGGCCATATATTTGGCCATTAGCATGCTTCCTCAACTGGATGCATCCTTTATTTGGAGCTGTCACGGCTCCGTTTTGCTATTTGCAGAACGGTACTCAGTTGACAACCGAGTACATTTCTACAAATAACACTACTCTTACTCGGACAGGTTAGGGTTTCCTGGAATGCAAATTTAGCTCATTTGCATAACTTTCAGCAGCAAATGAGGTAATTTTCTTATCCTAGCCCTGTTCATGTAAGAGGAGTTTTAGGAGCTCTCTTGCACGCCCCTGCCGGCTGTTCCTGGATCGCTCGGTAGACATGTTGGCTGTATGGAGTCTTACTCTACTTTTAGACTCTGTGCAAGCCTTTGTGAATCTGGCCCAGTAACTGTAATGGAGAGCATACATTCCTCAGGCAGTGTGAAAATGTTATGTGGCATAAAGCTTCTGTGAACAGAACCATACATATTGCTATACATTAAGGACACAGAACGGTATATGAGAGGACCATTATTCCTTGTTAAATTGCACATCAGTAGTAAAATACATTCATATTTCCTGTTCTTCCTTTCAACTCTTAGTCTGCCCATCCCAGTCCCTCAAAGTTTGAAGATGATGTTCTACTCTTGACCTCAATATTTCATGAGAATACAGACCTTCAAAGTATTTTTACAACATATACAATAGTACCCCAACAAGTGATGAGACATATAACAGGATTTATCAGGATGTACTGCCCCCTCAGTTAAATAGCTGATGTTACTGCTCAAAAAATATATATATTAATATCAATCAATGTAATATGTTTCTATAAATAAATGTTATGAGTATATTAAAGCAAGATAACAGTTTCTGGCATATGTGTCTCCTTCCCAGATTGAATAAACAGCTCACCAAAATGATAGATATGGTGGCCTGTTTCCATACAAGGTAAGCTAGCAGTCAGCACATGCTACTCTTAAACAAACAGGTACTGCTCTCCAAACACTCTTGTTCAACAGCTGATGTTATCAGAGTTACATATTATGGCCATATTTGCAGAAATTCAATGACTATATCAGTGAGTCATTACTGCACACAACTAAGCATTAATATAAGGTATTTCAATATGGTTCTTCCAAAAAGTATAATATGTACAGATATATGTTTACCTTATGTGGTTTGGAACCTACAACACACCAAAATTTAGACATGCTGGCCAGTTACTTTACAGCTCAAGCTAACAATCAGCATGTTAATTCTAAACAAACAGGTACTACTCTACAAACTCTGTTATTAGAAAGGTGATGTCATTAAAATATTATGGATTATGGCCATATGTTTTAGAAATTTGAAAACTTTATCAGAGAGTCATAACTTTGCACAATATAAACCTTAATATACACTATTGCAATATGGTTCTTCAAAAACTGCTATGGGTGAAGTTAACTATGGCAACTGTTACAGATATATATATCCCTATGTGGCTTGAAACCCACAACCCACCAATATGTAGACAAGCTGGCCAGTTGTTTTACAGGCCAAGTTAACAATCAACAAGGCTTTTGATATAAAAACAGGTAATGCAGGCATTTCTTACAAATCCTGTGGTAAATGGATGAATACAGAAAATGCATACACATTTTGGACCTTTCATAATAAGTAAATAACAGCTATCAATATATAACTAAACACATATGTATAAGCAATGATATGGGCATTACTTTTTAAATCAGATAAACATGTTTGTGTACTTCTTTAGGAGGAATGATGTAAGGAAGTTATATATGTGTTTGTATTCCAACTTATAATGGTCCAATAATTGATACAGTGGGCCTATAAGAGAAAACTATGAAATGTGCAGTCATCTGCTGCCTACTAACTATAGATGTTTATGATGCAGAAGAACAGAGGCTATGTGAAACTATATACTTAGATGTTGTAAAACATATGTACATCTAAAAAGGAAATACTTATGCATATTATACATATTATTAAATAAACAAATAATGTGGGAATCAAACCCATTATTAAGAAGACAGTTTTTATCAAGTCTACTTAATTATCACTGCAAGCTAATTATCACAGCAGGTAGCACATGGCTCTAAAAATATCTCTATATGATGTATATGATACAGAGCTATATCTGAAAAATCTATAACAATGCTTGGCTATACATAGATTATAGGTACTTACTGTAGGGATCTATGGTCCTTCGCGTCCCTCAGATGCAAGTCATGATACTGCCAATGTACCTGTACTCTGGTGCAGTAGATACCCATCCTCCATCGATGTTCCTTTTTGATCCGGTTCCACACATAAATCACATTGAGGTTCCTGGGTCTGACTGTCATCCTCTGCTCCAATCTGGCATACACTGTCAACATCTGGGTCATCTCCTCATTGCTCCAATTGGGTGTATGGACACGTTTCAGCCTCTTTGAAATAGTCATCACAATCCTCAAGGAGAAGAAATCTGAAAAAGACAGACATTTTCTCTGAGTTACCCCACAGTTCAAGGTTAGCAATGGTCTGATTATTAATATATAAATATATATCCCCGGATTCACAAATCCTCCGTGTAAGACTTAATAAGTCTTACTCAGAGGCTGCAGTTGAATGGTATGACGTCAGCGTGCCATGAATATTCATGAGGGCACGCTGCCTCAACCGTAAGTCTTACACGGACCGGGTAGGAAAGCAGGGGGCATGTCCGACTGCCGAGCAGTCTAAACGCCCACACCCCTGCAAGGTTTGTAAAAGGAAAATGAAAGTACACAAGAGCGAGTCCGCTCAAATGTCCTTGCACCCAACACCACACTCCCTGACATTGTAAACCCCCATCACAGTTATGAAAAGTAAAAAAATTATTTTATTTTTTTTAAATTCCCAAAATAGCTGCCCGTATTTGCGCGTGTGTGCGTGGGTGTGCCCATTGCTTAGCTGTAGTTAGCAATTCCGACATGGAAGAGCATAAGAAAAAATGTTTATGCCAATCACACCAAATAGCAATAGTGTAATGGCAGAGTGTTTGCACAAAGAAAAGGCATTCACGGTTCGAGCCCCACCACTCCTTTTCTTATTTATGTTTTAAATCAGTACATGGAATAATACCTGACACATATGATTAAAATATCAGTAAAAAGCAGTGAAATGGCCAATGTATCAGTGAACAAAATATTAAATTTTAATAGGATCCTGATACATAATTGCTTGCAGTTAAGCAGCGCTTTACCCAGTGCAATAGAGTTGCCCATAGTTTAATAGCACTTTACCCAGCACAATAGAGTTGCCCAAAGTTTAAGAGCACTGTACCCAGTGCAATAGAGGTGCCCATAGCGAAATAGTGCTTTAACCAGCACAATGTGTTTGCGTGGACATGTGCGCCGCACCAACCAGCGCACCATAGGGCAACATGGAGCAACGTAGAGCAAAGTTGTTTAAATGCAGCCACACCCCCTAGCCTGTCTGAACAGTATGAAAATAAAATGAATAACAAGGTTTGAACCCAGGACTCTGTGCATCATAATCAAAGCACAGAACCACTAAGCCATGACAGCTTATGAGAAACAGCCACTGTTAACATACATATACTTAGTAATGGTAAATTAACCATTACTAAGCAGGTCTGCAGTCAGCCGAGAATTTTCAAAAACAGCCAATCACAAAAAAGTGCGGGAAATGCAGCATATTTAAGCCCCATAGGTGGGAATACTCACCATAACTGATTGTAGCTCACATCTGCAGTTAGAATGGCTGTTGCAGGAGAGGGTACACGCTTCTGAGCGCAACGTTGGGGCATCGAGGAGTCGAAATACATGGTTTGGCTCCTTGTCCACCATCATGAGTCAAGACTCCTGCAGGGCCAGTTCCAAGGGACGGAGTACAAGGCAGAGGCTTGGAACCGGTTAGCTCATGACCTCACCAGTGTCACAGGCGTTCCTTGGACTGATGAGCAGGTCCGTCACCACCATGCAGACCTGAAGAGACAGAAGCAGGACCACCTGAACCAATGGATACAGGAGGCCCGTGGGATGCAGGATGCCCCACAACTGAGTAGGTAGCTATGGAATGCAGTATGTAGGAATTGATAATTGATTCTGTATAATGGATAGGTATGTCTCAATATCCCTTAATTTACTTTACAGCTGCAGGTGACTGTGCTGCGAATCAGCAAGCCTATGGAGATAGGCTGCTAAGGCTGCGCCACCAGGCAGGTTAGTGATTATGCTGCATGTATTGTTATACAAAATAGGGGAGAGAGCATGAAATAAAGTGTTGTAGTCCAATAATACAGCCATGTACTGCCAGATAAAAAAGACATAGAGACAAAAAAAGAGTGTAGTAAACCATTAAGAAAGGTAATATATGTCCGGAATAATATCTTTGCAGGTACTGTCATATAATATAAGTGAGTGAGCCTGAAAAAGAGTGTTCTAACCTATTAATAAAGGTATAATATGTCTTGAATATGTCTTCCATATGCACCGTTATAACAAATAAAGGAGTGAGCCTGTGGAAAAGTGTGTAATGTCATTAATAAAGGTCTAAAACCCGGAGTGTGCCTGTGTCACTTAGTTTGAAATGTTGTTGTACCCTTGCATTATACAAATAGTACTGTTTTAAAAAGTGCTGGCAACCCAGAGTTGTGCAGTCCCATCTAAAGTGGGTGATGGAAGTGCTAGTAGCTGTGAAGCATATATACAGTCCTCAACAGTCAGTTACTGGCTGGCATGCATAAGTAAATCTGGCACATGAGTAGCATGTTAATTTGTTCCCCAGAAATGTGAGTGTGTGTCAAGAAATGCAGAGTTCTGTACAAATAGAAGTGAAAATGTCATGTGAAAACATCCAGATATGTAGATAAAGAAATATAAATGCAATCAAGGAATATGTAGCATTAACATCTGCATCTTGGACAGTTAGTATGTCAGATATAGGTCAGGCATATATTGAACTAGCCAAACCCATTACACAACCTAATGCATGGTGGCAAGTGTAATAATACATGTAGGGGATATACACCTGCAGTCACTAAGAATGTAGTGTAGACTAAAAGTAATTATAAGATGTTAACTGAGTTTTTTTCTACACCCTACTGTATGTGCATAAACCATGCAATTCCACACCTCAATGGGTATGTGTAATCTTAAATATTTGTTGGGACATATGTCCTATTGTTCTATAAATATTTGCATTCACGTTGATGCATCTGCCCTGTTCAAACCCCACAATCATGATGGCCTGTTGCTAACAAACATCCCGGCATGCTGTTGGAATATCCACTGTCGTTCAATATATGCATGTGTTATACTTGCTGTTCAACTGTTGGAACCTTGGTGTGTTGGGTTAATGGGAATATTACTGCATGCTGTTACAACTAATCTGGAATGCTGTTGTTTATGTTGTAATTAAACACACCTAATCACAGAACGTATGGGAAAGGCCAGTCACAGCGGACCCACCTGCCCCTCCTCAGCTGGCGAGTGCACCTGGCACCAGCAGGTCTGGTGCCCAGCCTGGGCTCCCCTCCTCCATTGGTCCTGTGCCACCTTCGGGTGGAAGCACTGCAGGGGATGGGGCTCATCCCCCCGTGCAAGCGTGGGTGGAGAAGGGCCATCTGTCACCCTTCGAAGGGTCCGGGCTGTGGTGCGTAGGGAGATCCAGCATTCAGTCACTTTTCCCCTACGCCAGCTCGAGGCGAGAGTGGCGCATCTCATGGATGAGCCTGCCCGTCCTATGCAGCCCCCAGCACAGCCACCCTCGGGGCTGTGAAGGTGCAGTGGTGACTGCCCATGGGTGGGGATTTCAGTTCCACTGTTACCATCTGTGGGCTCATGGGCTTGCGATTTCCAAACATCCATCCCCGTCAATTGTGTTCAACCACCCCATGTGTCATACACCGCCCCTGTATGCGTCTTGTCTGTCTTGTCTGTTTACCTCCCCAACCTACCTCCTCGAACTTACCTACTTCTTCTACCTCACTTTCCACTCTCACCTGAAAAAAAAAAAAGGGCAATCTGTACCCACAAAAAAATTACGCCCCGTACATAGCTGCCCGTTTCACACACATGTCCACTGGACATGTAAACTGATAATTATAATTGGCAATACAACATACTTTGTTGTCCTCACCCCTCTCCCAGGGGTGGAAGGTTTCAAATTTCACTCCAAATTTATTGCATATGCACAGCTGTTGCTGGTAAAGAAATGGGCAGCTATGGACCTTCCCTACACCCATCCTGCACATCCCGAGCTTGTTTTCCTACTGTCTGTTCCTCTTTGTGCCCCCTTTTTCACCACTTTCCTATCTCCTCATTTTCTTTTCTTTAAAAGAAATTAGCGTGGGGGTTAGCAGGAGTAAGCACTTTTAAGCGGTAGTAAGCGGGTTTAAGCGAATGAGCGCATGTGTGCGCTTAGCTAAGCATCGCTAAGCATCATGCAAACCCACGCAAACCCACTTACAACTGCTTAAAAGTGCCTTAGTCACTCTATGGAAGGGCCCTTGTTCTGCTCAGCAGCAAAAGAAAAGACCTCTGCCAGTCTTGAACCCCAAGCCATTGACACAATAGACTGTATGAATTACCACTAAGCCACAGCAGACATAAAAATAACTTGGTGCTGACAATGCATTACAATGAGGGAATGTAAATGGAAATTAGGAATGGTATAACACAAATCCTGTTCTGTGGGTCTTTACCAGCAGTTGTTCTGGAATTGCATGACATGACTGTGAAAAGAGAACCAGCCATCCAAGCAGGGAATAATGTTACAGTAGCACCTTACAAACACCACACAGTATGAGGCCAGGATAAATATTGGCAAAGTTGATTAGGGCAGAGGCCAGACATCCCAACTGTGACTGCTTTACAGGGGTGTCCCTGATTTTTAAACAAATGTTAGCTGTGCCCCACTGAATCACTCTGGAAAGTACTAACTTTAACAAGTGTGGAATCACATGTAATGAATAATCTCAATAGGTGAGAGTAGACACTGCTTACACATCAGAAAAGGTGTAGGTATATATATGCTCTGATTCCCAAGAAAGTCTCAACTGCAATATGTCTGCAATATATTGCAGGTGTATCTAACGTATATGTACCTTTCACTGAGGCCATTCAAATACATACCTGAGAGTATCTGAGGCCTGGCAGAGGCAGAAACACACAGGCATATCAGCATTACTGCTGTTTCACACTCTGCAAATAGCTTTGGAAGGAGTTCCACAAGCATGCCCTTATGTAGGAGTACAACACAGAAATATCACAGGATGTAGCCATGTACTGCTAACAACCAACTGTGGCAATGCCAATGTGCCAGTGCTGAAAAGACTGGTGTGGTGCACAGACAAATTATAATAGGCTAACCTCTAGCTACCATCTAGATATGTCCACAGGTGGGAGCTACACAGACAGACTACTTGCCTTGATAGACTAACAGGTACACAGCAATCCTGTATGGTCGGCAAGATAATAAAAAATGCTCTTTGCAGTTCTGCACCCCATACCCAAAGGTACAACACACCTGTGTATTCAGGCAAAAACCAGGGTGTAGGTAGACATACTCAGTACTGAAATATGTCCAGTTGTGTTGGGCAGCCTGTGCTAATTGCAACACAAACCAACCACAAACTGTTCAGAGGTGAGTAACGTAATAATTACAGTTTAGCAGTTCACCAACACTGCATGTGCCACAGGAATACAGTGAACTAACCACATTTGTATGGCAGTTAAATGTCTAATTCAAAAAGAAAGTACATACTCCCATGTATCCTGTGTTAGCATTTGGAGGGGTGAGTACATGTCTACACTGAGAAGTGTGTACTGGAAGCAGCAAAATTCAGGTTTAAGTACAGCATGCATATCACTGGCTGCAACCCTAGCTTCAGATAAGAGACATATACCAACCTTCTGACTGACACAACGGTGTCCAGAGCAAACAAGCATGGGCCGCACCTTGGAAAGCTGAAAGGGCTATGCCTACCTAACCTAGCATTTTATAGCAGTGGGCTGCAATCACAGTGAGTAATGCAATCAGCACACAGCAGGCTGCATGCAATTATTGAATGGTGGACAGCAATTGGTGCAGAGGCTGTCACATGCACAAGTGCAGATAACTAGAAAAGCAGGCTGTACCTGCTGTCCACACATGCAATAATATCATTGCAGGTACAGGGAGATAGAGAGCGAAAGCGAGAGAGAGACACAGACAGAGACAAAGACAACAGAGAGAGAAAGCAAGACAAAAACAGAAACAGAGGGAGAAAACCCAAAACAAACAACTAACCAAAAAAAAAACAAACAAACAAAAAAAAAAAACTACAAAACTATAACAGACAAAGCAGGGAAATACAAAGGTAAGGTATGTAACTCATATATATGTGTTGGCATGTAGTAGATGTTCCTGAAGAATACTCTACACACTGCAAATCATCCATGTGTGGCAGCAATACGTATCTATCTATATCTGCATATGTGCATAGGGCAAGGGACATACTGCAACTGTTAGTGAAGGGTGGACAGATATCTATTGTTGAAAGTTGTTATGTGCATATATCTATGTAGGTCGTAGTGTGTGGCATAGAAAACAGCATGCAGTGCCGATATATGTCATGTGCTGGTTAAACGCTGTGGGACTGATTTGTCAGATCTGCTGTGTTACAGCCAGTGAGGCCTGCTAAAGCTACATGGGCCGAGGACACCCACATGCATTCTGCACAACACTGTGCAATATAATCACATAACTGTACATCCCACAACTGTCGCATAACTGATATCCCCACCATGAAAGGTGGACTGTACATGAGCCTATATGTACATCTATGTGTACAGCAATGGATGTGTACATGTATATGTACAGATATGTGTGTATATATATATATATGTATATATATATATATATATATATATATATATATATATATATATATATATAGATAGATAGAGAGAGAGAGAGAGAGACCAAGGCATGGACTGTAGACAAGTGTTGATACTGCAGTGCCATTCCTCCTTTCCAAAACACTGTACCCATTAACTACCACATAGGTAGAGATCTACCCAACACCAAAGGTGTGATAAGGGAACATGGGACACAGGTGGACAGTAGCCACCTCTTTGATAAAGACACTGCCACAGTAGACCTGTAATCTGTCTGTGTGGTATGTGTCATGACAACAGGTGTGTCATCTAGGGAAATATAGGTCAGTGTTCCTCTCTACTCATCACAATGCCCTGTGTGGTATGTACCTCACAGGACAACTACAGCAGATGGAAAGGCCACAGACATACCTCACAGAGGGTAATATGGCCGCAAACAGATGCCCTAGGCAGACTGACTCACAAAACCACATCTAGACTGTAGTGCATACCGGCCACACAGAGGTGACCTCTGCCGGACATACAGAGGTATGTCACATCCATAGCTGGGTGACAACCACCATGGCAACATATCACAATCCCTCCAGGATACACGCTGAAGGTCCCTAAACCTCGTCAGCTCACTAAACAGCACATGCTGGAGGGATAGGTTCCTATCTCAGAGATATGCCATACACTGGAATAGACCACTTAGCAATAGCAAACAAGGCTCCTCATTAGCAGTTGTCATAAATACCTCTGATGATTGTTTGGGAGATTGGTAATACACCCCAGGAACCACCTTTGTGGTTCTGGTTGGCAGGGGCAAGTGAAATCAAAGTACATGTGTGTCAAAGGCCAGGGTAGCATATGGCTAGGCTGCCATAGGCCCTAGGACCAATAGCATATAACCTACCTATGACACTATGTACTCACACATGTACTCAATGCAATACCTGCTATGTGAGGTTGAATAAGTGTAACGCTGAATGTGTGCAAGGTCTGTAAAGGTCTGATAGGTTAGTGTGAAGTTCTATCTGACATGGTAGTCTCTATCCTAGCTGTGACGCCAGGGCAAGATGTGTATTGTACTGTTAGGCAGACATAGTAGTATGGCATACGATGTGACGTAGTTCCTTGTTGATGACCGTGTTGTATCATTGTAGGCTAAAGCAATACATGTATGCTTAGTGAGTGCTACTGCTGGTGAATCCAACTCCCATAGGAACTGTAGTACTACCTGAAGCTGTAGGCCTAAACAGCACAGTATGGTGTGTGTTCACATTGCTTGGAAACACTGTCTTGTGTGTTTCCTGTAGTCTGCACAGAGGACAAAACTCAGGCATAAGGGTCTATAAGTAGTGGCACACAGTACTGTGTTGTACACAGGTAATGCTCATCTGTGTTGGCATACAGTGGTGCATTGTATGTTTGTCTGATGTGTGTGTAATTATGCCTGCACCATGGCTGCAATCATATGTGTGTTACATGGTATATGTGTGCATCCAGCAACATATATACTCTGTTACAGCAGTATGCCACCTATAGTAACAACTGTACACATATGTTAGGCAGCGCTATGGCATCAATGACTAGGGTGGTTGACTGTACTACTGTAACTGTACTTTACATTCATTGCAATGGATGACATTTCTGTTCGTGCATTGGCGTGATATATACCCCTGTGTCGAGGTTGTGCATTGTGTCACAAAAAGTGTGCCGGGTATTGTTGTATAGTGGTATGATATATGGAGTATGCCAGGCACTGTCAGTTGTGGCCTGAGAACCAATTTGTGGTAGTGAACATGTGTAACCACTGACAGAGAAATGGATGGTATATATGTCAGTAAAGTGATATCTTTGGTTAAAGGTTTAAAGTGTGCCACAGGACTCGCTCAAACATATTGTTCATATCTTTTTCAGCCACATGGCCCACCGACGCAACCCATCGTATATAGCAGCAGAGGAAGATGGAATTGTCCAAAGCCTGGTGCAGCAGTACACAATACTGTTTTCCTGAAGCAGCCAGCACCAGCAGGAGTGGACTGCACTGTGGCAGGATCTTGTTCGTCGGGTAAATGACATAGGCGTGCATAACCGGACATATGAGCAGGTACGCCATCACTGCAGTGATTTAATTAGACATGTCCGGTGGTGTGCATCTGATATCCAAAGACAACAGCTTGCCTCAGGTGGTGGGGGTGGCCATTCATCCCCACCCTCACAGGAGTGGAGGAGCTGCTCCTAAGCATGATGGCTCCTGGACAACAGCAGCAACAACCTGTGACATGTGTTGTCATGGAGGCCAGAGCCACCCAGCATGTTCACATGGAGTGAGCAGGTAACATGCCCTATCTGTAGACTACAGTTAACTGTATTGTTAGATTATGTCTACGTGAGATGTGTACTGTGTGTTTAGCAGTTGTGCTGCCTAGTGTTATGCAATACTGATATTTAGAATATTATCTCTACACCTGTGACTGTTGACTGTTGTTCCACTGTAGTTTAGCATACCCACTTTAGCAATGCCACAGTTGTGGCCACTGACGAACTCTGTCATATTCTTGTAGGTCCCTCTGGTGTGACAGCAGGGCAGACAATCCATGTTGGTGAGTGTGGTACAACTGCAATGTTGGTAATGAAATTTGCATGTCATAGGTGAGGTGTAGGCCATGTACACGTAACACAGCTACTCATAATGCATGCCGTGCATGTTCGCTGTAAGACATTGCACAGCTCAGTAATGTCAGTAGCTGCCTCAATGACATGCAATACACAGAGCATCAGACACAGTTGTGGCAACACCATACTGCACATTGGATAGGCATAGTTGCTACAGCTGTACACAACATAACACGTTTATCATATGCAGTACACAAAAACATGCTACATATGGCGTTACCACACACCCGCTGTAAGGTCACACTTCAGTATCCCACATGTCATCCACACACACACATGATGTACCTCAGGCGTAGAGTCCTATCATGGGGCTGTGCAACACTCTCCAACACATAACACAGTCGTGTTAGGCAATGCTCCCTATTGGGCACCTCACACACCCATGTACAAAGTGGCTTTGTAATTGTGAATGTAGCCATGGCACTGCAGTTCAGGTACAGCATGCTAGGCAGTGGTCTGTCACACATTAGTAGCCATGAGTGACCACAAGATGCATGATGATGATGGCACATGGTACTACACCCCATCCAGTTACAGTGACCACAGTACTACACATAGCAGTCATTGCTTTGCACCTCAATGTTGTGTGTGTGCAAACATATGTACCTATACACAATATGCATAGCATGCTGTGTGTGTGCTTACATATGCCAGTATAAACAATATGCACAGCAGTCGCCATCTGTACAAAGTGTCACATATATGTCCTGAAATGCCTTTGGGTGTACAGGTCACATGACACACATTGGGTATGTGTGGTGTTTAATGTTGCAACCATAACCACTGTACAAGTGCCATGTTGAGCACTGGAATTCCTTCACATCTACATGCACCACTCATCCCATGTGTGTACATAGCATGCATGTGCTACACCTGTGCCCACTATTATCTGCTATGGACACAGACACTGTAATCACACATGGCAATCTATGTGCCACACAGATAACACATGCAACCATGGTATGTATACCTGTGAGTGATGGTGCACAGGACATTGCAGAGCTGATAATACATGCACAGCAATGTTCTGTCTATGTACACATTGTGTTCCAGGGTGTAGCCAATCACTGAACAACTACACACATGCATCAAAGCCATGTATAATGTCATTAAATAGGGCCATCTACACTTGCACTGCATGGTCTTGAGTAGCACATATTCTGCATGCTGACACGTGTGAGGTGACTGTTTGCCTTGTGATACTGGCAACCACCTTCACCCATTATTGAGTATGTGTTGGATTGCTGGTGTGTGTGTGTGTGTGTGTGTGTTTGTGTGTGTGTGTGTGTGTGTGTGTGTGTGTGTGTGTGTGTGTGTGTGTGTGTGCTGTAGTGATGAGTGTATTTGTGTGCATGTGTGCATGTGTGCTAACATCATGTATAGATTGTAAAGTGTGTTTCCTGTCTTCCTTTCACAGGTGCTGAGTTTGGGGTGGCTGAAAGCAGCAGGGAACCTGAAGTCACTGCCACTAATAGTGGAGATGACAAGACATGTATTTTGGCACAGGAAGGTTTGACAGGGTCTGTCGTTGCTCCACCAATTGACAGTACACAGCGTTCAACCCCATCTATGTGCACACTCATACTGCCGATACATCCCTCATCACCAATGGCCTTAGCTGAGGGACAGCATACAGTTGGCATTGACCAGGAGAGTGTGGTACCCATGGCACTTGCATCCCCTCAAAGCAGCCATAGCCGGATTCCTGGAATGGTACAACATAGGCGGATGTCCAGGGGTTCTCGGGGGAGCCCCACTAGTTGTATTGCCCCTGGCAGATGTGCCCCCAGAGGTATTACAACCTCCAGTATGTTCCAGGCTGTAATGCAGGCACAGGCATGTATGGAACGGTACACCAGACAGGGACTAAGGGCACAGAGGGCCCATTACAGCTTTATCAATGACAGCATCTATGACCTTGCCGGTGCCATCCGGAATTTCTGCGAGGTCATTGATAGACATTGGGGGGAGACAATAGAGGCCCTCCACAATGTGTCTTCCATGAGCCAGGACCATGCAGCATGGGTGAGACTTCGACGCAGACGCATGCCAGCAACAGCTGGCAGTCAATGCGGACGTCACACAGATCACAGCCGCTCCCTTAGTGGCAGTACCAGCCCCAGCAATGCTGGGGCTGGCCTGTCTATTGCCCGTCCTAGTAGACCACATGCACATGGCTCTGGCCAGTCCCAGCAGGGACATGGGTCCAGTCATCATACCTCTGCCTCTGATGATAGTACCCAGTCAGGGTTGGTACCCGATACTGCCCGTAGCACCCCTGCCAGGCACAGGTACCATGTCCGTGCCCAGAGACAGTGATCTGTACAGCCTAGCAGGTACAGTCTGTGGCTGTCACACAACTTCCCGTATATAGCAGCCACATGGTGGAGCTGTGTGCATGCAGACACACACATTAACCAAACAAGTAGTGCTCACACATACACACACACATTACATCAACATTGGCCCATGCTGTACTGTTGTCCCTCACACACACACACACACACACACACACACACACACACACACACACACACACACATAGACACACACACAGACATGTCGATTGGATGGGTCAATGTCGGGCTCTGGCAAACCAACAACAAAACCTGTGCATATGATGACACTTGTGCCACCTCCTGTCATCTGTAACATTGATGCAGGAACAGGCTAACATGGTTCTGATGCACAGGGTGACATTATAGCAGTGTAGCAATATTAGCAAGTTGTCAACAGGAAAGTGTAATGATATCCTTGTAGGTATATCTGAGCAGGCATTATGCATCACAGCTGTGATTGTCAATGTAGCATTGTTTACACCAGTGTTAGGTCTAAGTATGTATTGTCCACCCATGTGCCACTTGGCAGAAGTGTACAGTGTTGCCAGCATGTGTTAGTGAGTGAACAGTACGTGTGTGGTGTGTGTACACCTGCTAATCTGTCATGCACACACCACACACGTACAGTGTTGCCAGCATGTGTTAGTGAGTGAACAGTACGTGTGTGGTGTGTGCATGACAGATTAGCAGGTGTACATCTGTGAACATGGTGGGTGCGCACTGTCTGCATGTACGTGCATAGTGGACAGATGGGATGCGTGACATACCCTGTTGTACACATTGTTAACATCTCATTGTATCTTTCGATGGCCAGTATGCATTCTACTACAGATATGTACTAACATGGGTAAACATGTGTGTATGACATAGGTTGACAGTATGCTGTGGATGATACTGTTGATACCTGTCAATGATCTGCAGTCTGGTAGTATACACAACCTCAACAGCATGAGTATAACCAATCAGATGATGTCCTGACAAATGACACACAGTTGTAGGGAACTCAGTAACAGTTGGATCCTTCCGGTACTATACTATAACAGTGACCAGTGGTATTGACCACCACCCGTACCTGGGACCACACCTGTTTGGCATATAGCCCTCTTAGGTACATGCAAACACACTAGGGATATGTCCATCCACATCTGGAAATGCATGCATTGGCCTACAATGCATTCCCTGGATGGGACGCATATCCTACAGAAGGGTATCATACAGACAGATACTTGTTGTCCAATACATGCTGTATAGCAGTAAGCTGACTATGGCATAGTTATCCACATTTACTATACATACTATCCCGACAGTACCACATAGGTGGTAGCCCTCAACATGTATGTTGGGTAACAATATGTACATACAGCCATGTGTTATGTCATCTGTCCCTTGGTATCCACATATCCATAGGTATTGTGGAGTCCCTCGGTGTGTCACATAAGACATTAGGGGCCTGAATGCATATCCACAGGGCTGTTGTACACCTATAATGACTGTCCATTATTGCCAGTCGTTGTTGTGTATGAACATTTCTGACATATACCCCAGTCATGTAGCCTCACTCACAGTACTCTAGAGTAACTGTCATGGGTGTGTGTGGCACAGATGACCTTGGACACAGACTACAGTGGCCGGGCTTGTCACATACATACATTTGTGACCTACGATCTGAGAAGCAGTGGCACAATCTGTCAAAGGAAACAAATGGATTCATGTAGTATGCAGGCTTCACACCTATGTACTGATTGAGGTCACATGTACACATATTTATTTGCCATGCAGATACCTGATGTGTGCAATGCACATACTGTTTAATCATGATATGTCATACCATAGTAAAAGCGAAACCCACACAGCATTGACTAACTGTGTTGCACACACACACACTCAGCAACTGTAGGATTCAAACCACTACCTAACTATGCTATGATACTATAGACATATGCATTAACACGGTGCGCTATATGATTTGTTGGGTGGGTTTGTTTCTCCTGCTATATTTGTAGGATGCTGACATCATCAGACTTTCCAAAGAGGAATGTACCTCTTTTAATTTGTTTTCCCAGTCTCCAAAAAGGGCACTCCTTTCAAAGGAAATCACACCCCTACACACTGTCAGCATTTGTAGGAGTAAATCCCTACCTAATTATGTTATAATACTAGAGGACACGCATTAACACAGCATGCTATATGCTTTACTCTGTGTGTTTTATTCCCCTGCTATATTTGTAGGATGCTGACATCATCAGACTTTCCAAAGAAGAATGTACCTCTTTTAATTTGTTTTCCCAGTCTCCAAAAAGGATACTTCTTTCAAAGAAAATCACACACATACACCCCCCCCCCTTGCAGGATTCAAACCACTACCTAACTATGTTATGATACTCGAGACATATGCATTAACACAGTACGCTGTATACTTTGTTGGGTGGTTTTGCTTCTCCTGCTATATTTGTAGGATGCTGACATCAGACTTTCCAAAGAGGAATGTACCTCTTTTAATTTGTTTTCCCAGTCTCCAAAAAGGGCACTCCTTTCAAAGGAAATCACACCCCTACACACTGTCAGCATTTGTAGGATTCAAACCCTTACCTAATTATGTTATAATATTAGAGGACATGCATTAACACGGCATGCTATATGCTTTACTCATTGGGTTTTATTCCCCTGCTATATTTGTAGGATGCTGACATCATCAGACATTCCAAAGAAGAATGTACCTCTTTTAATTTGTTTTCCCAGTCTCCAAAAAGGATACTTCTCTCAAAGGGAATCACACACCTACACCCCCCCATCACCACCACCAACCACACGCACACACACACACACACTGTCAACCTTTGCAGGATTCAAACCCCTACCTAACTATGTTATGATACTAGAAACATACGCATTAACATGGCGTGTTATATGCTTTACTGGGTGGTTTTTATTCTCCTGCTATATTTGTAGGATGCTGACATCATCAGACTTTCCAAAGAGGAATGTACCTTTTTTAATGTGTTTTCCCATTCTCCAAAAAGGGCACTCCTCTCACAGGAACTCACACGCATACACACCCCACCCCACACACAGTCAGTGTTTGCAGGATTCGAACCCCTACCTAACTATGTTATGATACTGACATCATCAGACTGGACATGGTAATGTGTGTACACTTTGTTTTATGCAGTCCCAGGAATGAGCCATGTGGGTCGTTAGATGTCAACAGCTTGAACAGGACCCCATAATCATTACCTTGTGTGATCTATCTGTGGACACATTGACATTCCTTCATATGTTAACACATATTTATGCACAGATTGTTGGTTTTGTGGATACGACATGTGTCAGGGGTGTTGATAAAGGGCTATTCAAAGTCTATGTGGGACGTGTGTAGCTCTGTTCAATGATGTATGTCCTGGGTGTCTACCTTGCAAACAGTGTAGCATGTTTGGGAACCATGATCTGCACATGAACATAACACAGTTGGTAGGGTTGTGTGTTTGTCAGCTTCCAATAGCTCTGTGTATGACTTCAACCATGATGGACTCCATGGCCTTGCAGATCAGACTTCAGAGGCTTACTGGACTATACTTCCCATGGTGTGTTGTGCACCTATACTTGTGTGGAGTGCCATATGTTGCTGTAACACATTCAACGGTTCCAGATCCTGTGGAGAGGGTGAGGCTCAACAGACTGTTCAGGTGCAGAGTCTGTTTGTTCTGTAGTTCATGCATAACACATATTGGGAAACAATGTAATCCAATTGCTGCCATGCTTTTGGCTTTGGTGGGAGCTGTTCAGCCATTCTACATGTGATATCCCCTGGTATGATGACTGGGACTATGGTCAGTGGGAGGTGGGTATGTCTATTGTCAGTCAGGTACAGTTGGCCCTGACTCAGGACATGTATGAGTGTACATTGCTATTTGTGACATAGCTGAAGGAGGTGTCATGATTCAGTCTGGAATCCTTCTCAGCTACTCTTTACAAAACACCAACAAACCTGAGCACTAATCCCTGTTATACTCTTTTACACACTTAACACCCTACTGATCCTTTGCGATCAGGCTACGGAGTATGTCATCATAATATCCTGGCATGTACAGGGATCAGTTTTGTGTGTACTCTCTAGTCCAGCTAGTGAATATTGTGGTTTTGACACAATGTCACATCTGCCTCATGTACACAGACAACCCTCTCCTCCTCCCAACAAACTCAGATATATGTGAGCGATGCAAAAAAATTGACATACAGGAGGCTGAGCTCTCTCGACCCATGACTGGCATAGTCTATCAGGTGGTGAAGGTAACCACACACACCACATATCAGTCTCACATAAACCTATAGTGACAGGAATCAAACCACATTATCACACATAAACATACTCAGAGGCTCTACATAATCTCTGCCTAAGCAGCAGAGACCTCCAAAGCAGACACACAAACAACTGCTACCCGACTACAATACCCACATATCACATAGTTCACAATGTCAGTGTGCCACACAGTCACTGCCCTTCATGCTAAACAACACACCTAATACACTTGTAATAGGTGACACTTATTGTCAGACACACTGACGTCCCACTCACCAGGCCAAACAAGTGAATAGTCACTTTGAGCTGTCTCTCGGGTGGCAGGATC